>NW_016160399.1:59839-65157 GCF_001687245.7 Rhagoletis zephyria
CCAGGAGGGCGGCGTTCGCAAGCTGCATCTTACACTGCTCAAATGCTGCGCTGGTAGCCTCATTCCATTTGAGCGGGGTGCGATCATTTTTTACATTGCCTGGACACATGGCAAGTAAGTGCAGTTGTGCTTCTATAGCATGCGGTATAAACCGGCGGTAGAAATTGATTGTGGCCAAAAATCGCTTGAGCTCACTGACCGTATTCGGCCTTTTACAGCGTTGGATTGCCTCCACGCGTTGTGGCAGAGGTTTGATGCCTTTTTCCGAGACGATGTGCCCAAGAAATATAATTTCGGACTTACCAAACACTGACTTGGATACATTTATTTGCAAATTGTGCTGTTGTAGTCGTTCAAAAAGCTGACGCAGATGCGACAAATGCTCGCTTGAAGACGAAGAGGCTACACAAATGTCATCCATGTATGGAAAAACGAAATCCAAGCCGCGTAGAACCTCATGAATGAGCCTCTGGAAGGTTTGAGCAGCGTTTCGTAGCCCAAAGGTCATGTACGCAAACTCAAACAGCCCGAATGGTGTTATGATAGCGGTCTTGGGTATGTCAGCAGGATTCACCGGAACCTGATGAAAGGCCTTTTGTAGGTCGACCTTCGAGAATATCTTTTTACCATTTAAGTTGCTTGTAAAGTCCTTTTATATAATGATTTTTATTGAGTTGTGAAAAACGCGTGTTTTCTTGGTTTGACGTTAAAAAGAAGAGAGAGAAAACGGATGTGAGTGTGGCTTACTACTATAAAATAAAATGGTATTTAAGGGTTGCTTGCATTTAAGAATAATACGTACTGTAAGCGTTGCCACATATATATATATTTTTAGGTCGGTTTTTTTTTTGCTAAAAATTAATTGTAGTCATACTGCTTTCAACCCGCTAACATTAACGATATGCATCATGGAACGTACAGAGGCCAGTGTTGTGTTGCCGCGACGTCATGAAAAAATGTATCGTAAAAGAAACAAAAAATTGATCAAATGTATCACAAATTTTGTATTTAAGTATCAAAGTATCAAGTTAGAAAAAACGTAAAAAATTCTATTTGGTGTCATACCTTTACTTTTTATTATTGCCAATAACCGAAAAATCATGTAATTAGCCTTCATACACATATATATGTATGTATGTACATGAACAAAAATATTTTACATATTGTGACAATCTATCAAAAAAGATATTATTGTTTTTTATCTTGTGTAGAGACGAACAAAAATATTATGTATAGATTTTATAGAAACTTGAATTCAAATATATGTACTAGGAATGTTAATTTTTAGGCTTTTTCCGATCCCGGGATTTTCGGGATAGCGTTGTCACAATCCCGGAATTCCGTGATTAGTACCGGGATTTAGATATTCATTACTTTTCAACAACATGAATCAAAAAAATTGCTTCTATGTTGTTTGAGAAGCTCTCCTACCATGAAATAAATAATAATAAATGGGTTTGAAACCTAATTTTTATTTAAAGCGACGTTTTTATTTTTTCTCTCTGACCGCAGGATTTATTTTGAAGGACTCTGTAATTTCAAAGATATGATTAATTCCAAAAATTGTTAGAAAAATTCAATGCAATGTAGAATAAAAATATGGGTAACAAAGGCAAAAATAAATTTCTTTAGAATTAAAAAAATTTAAATTTTTTGGATTCACAAGAACGAATAGGTAATTTTTAAGCTGACAAAGTAAGAAGAACGAAATTCGAGGATGTTATTGAGTTTATATAAGCCCTTAACATATACACCCGTATGCTGTAATCCGAAAGTTCGTAGATACGAATTCGTAGCTCCGTTCCGAAAATTCGAAAATTGGTATGCTGTAGTCCGATTGTAACTATCAACGGTGCTGCCAACTAAAATAGTGAAATTCGAAGTTCTTAATCAGCTGCTTTGACAGAAACAAATCAAAATAAACATAATCGCAAGTGAGTAGTGAAATTAAAAAAAAAATACTTCAATCATTATTTGAAAAGACTTTTCCTTAATTAAGTAGAGCGTAAAGGATTCAGTGGCCGGTGCACTTTTGTCACAGGAGGAAAAACAGCTAACAGTTGCATTAGTATACAAAGGAGATTGCTAGTAGATTGTTCTTATCCATTCAGCTTAAATGGTAAAATGTAAGCGCCCTCCTTTTAAGGGCCTCCATTTCACTAGATACTGTGCCGCTGTAATTCTTGAAATGCTTTCCCAAAATTCCACCACATTCTCTTTAGCTCCTTTTACAAAGCCACGACCAATGTCCGGCCTTTCGCTCATGCATTCCACCAGTTTTTCGTTTTGCGAGCGATTTGTTGTGATCTTCGATCTGATAATTTTGTAAATATTTAATAATAGTATTTTTTTTCTATTCACACTTCAACTTACATACGTATTTTTGCGTTTACACACTTTATTTCATTGATATTTTAAAACAATTTGTTTCGGTCCGACACGAGTTGCTATTCGTACAAAATTTCCGACAATTCAGGCATACCAACATTACGAACTCGGATTTCAGCATAAAAATTTTACGATTCGTAGCAAAATCGAATCTACGACGGATTAAAGCAAAGGGGTGATAATTTTTTCAAAAACAGATATTGCGAAATTGCAAGGATAAAATTTTAAAAAGGCATTTTCAATATTTACCTGCCCTTCTGCACCAGAAACTTTAATCTGTTTAAACTCTACAGCATTTCCTCATTAAGTTTATACCCTTACTTCTTCTCTTAGCACATTTCTCTGAATTTTTTAAATAATTTTTGAATTACTGACGCCAGAGTGAAAAACTAAAAGCTCAATTTTACTATATTTGGCCCATGGTTTCGCGAATATATTGATATTTGTGTTTAAAATTTACTATGGCGCGGTGTTATATGTATAATGAGCTAGACATTTATAAAAAAATATAAATTATTAAATAAAAAAAGAAATATAGCCAGTGCTGGTCAAGAATAGGAGTTTCTATTATTCAATGCAAATTACTTGCCAAGAATCCCGGGATTGTCGAGACCCTCAAAAGTCCGGGATCCCGGGATTAACATTCCTAATATATACATGCTTAACACTATTAGCTGTCGATCATTTACGTTAATTATCAAATTATGGGATACATTCCACGTTAAACAGAAATTGTGTCAAAAAGCTGAGACTGCCTTCAGTGTCGCCCCATCATATTCTAATCAGTTTGTAATGAAATTCTATTTCTCTTTTCATACTGGATCAATTTTTAATCTGAAAATATACGCTCTGCAGCCGCAGAGCTATTTATGAGGTAAGTAAAGTAAATTAAAAACAAGTAAGAAAGTCTAAGTTCGGGCGGAGCCGAACATTAAATACCCGGCGTAAGTATCAAATATATGTTTTTCGCCTTTCCGAAAGCTACCACTACATGGTAAGCCGGGGTGTATCAATTTTGAGTAAATTAGCGTCCATAAATTTGGAAATATTGAAGTTTCAAGCATTTCTGAAATTTACTGTTATAGCATTTTCAGTTTAAATGAAACCATTTTCAAATAAAGTGAAACCTTTTTCAAATTAAATGAAACCTTTTTCAGGTTAAGCGAAACCTTTTCCACATTGAATGAAACCTTTTTCGGATAAAGCGAAACCGTTTTCAAATTAAATGAAACTTTATTCAAATTAAATGAACCTTTTTTCAAATTAAATGAAGCATTCTTAAAACGAAGTTTTTTAATTTGAATAAAGTTTCATAGAATCTGCAACGGAAAGGTAGTGTCTCAGAGGTGGTCCCATACTAATTTGGTTTAGATCCGATCATTGAATCATGAAATATATAGATATATATGGATGATTCCTAGTTTGATATTTTATAAGAAATACTCAAAAAAGGTTTTATATAATGATTTTTATTGAGTTGTGAAAAACGCGTGTTTTCTTGGTTTGACGTAAAAAAGAAGAGAGAGAAAACGGATGTGAGTGTGGCTTACTACTATAAAATAAAATGGTATGTAAAGGTTGCTTGCATTTAAGAATAATACGTAGTGTAAGCGTTGCCACAGTACTCCCCGCTAGACTGAGCGAACCCAATTAGACTATTTAATTGTCTTTAAAGGTTACTCGCCGCCGTCTCGTCTCAGTCGATGTGATAAGACTCCTCTGTGGCGATGATAAGTCCTCATTTACAATGTACGCTGGCTTTAATCGATCCACAGAAATGTTCTTCGGCTTACCTTTTATTGAGATTTTGAAATACTTCTTGGACCTGGATAAAACCTCAAACGGTCCTTCGTAGGGTGTTGAAAACGATGGGCGCACAGAATCATTTCTGACGAAAACATTTATGCATGTGGTGAGATCAGGGTGAACGAAAATTTTCTTTGAAGAATGCCACGATGTACTGGTTGGTCTGAGAAAGCCCATAGCTTTTCGGAGTTCCACTACAAAGTCCGATTGTGATCTGTTTCTAGGATTCTCAGCAAGAAATTCTGATCGTATTCGGATGGTGCTGCCATAAACCAACTCGGCAGGTGATGCACACAGATCTTGCTTGTAGACGGTCCGCAAGCCCAGAAGAATTGTCGGCAATGAGTCCGTCCAGCGTTCCGAGTCAATGCAAAGAAGCGCACATTTCAGTGTCCGGTGCCACCTTTCCACGATACCGTTAGATTGTGGGTGGTAAGGCGTTGTCGTCAAATGTTTAATGCCGAGTGACTTTGGTAATTCAGCGAAAAGTGAGGAAGTGAACTGTCTACCTTGATCTGAAGTAATTACTGTAGGCACTCCATATCTCGCAATCCAATTAGTAGTCAAAGCTTTAGCAATAGTTGGTGCGGTCATGTCTGCCATCGGTATTGCCTCGGGCCATCTCGTGTACCGATCGATAATAGTTAAGCAGTACCGAAATCCGCAGTGGAGTGGAAATGGCCCGACTACGTCAACGTTGATGTGATCAAATCGCGAGTCACACGATTCATAGCGCTGAAGTGGAGAGAACGTGTGCCGATTAGTTTTCGCCTTTTGGCACTGCAAACATGCTTTGGCGAATGCTCTACTGTCCTTTTGAATACCCGGCCAAACAAATCGACTGGTCATTAATTTGGCGGTGGTGCGTCTTCCTGGATGGCATAAGTTATGCGTCGACTGCAAAACGTCTTTGCGAAAATTCGTAGTTATAAATGGCCGAATGCTGCCCGTAGAATAATCGCAGTATATCTGCTTGGTGCTGCCTGGAACAGTAAATAATTTCAACTGAAGTGACTTACTTTTGTTGTTATTCCGCAGAAGGTGTTGAAGCTCTTCGTCGACTTGTTGACCATCAGCAAGTTTATCGTAGTCTATTACTGCTGCGTCCAGTGCTGTTACTCTTG
>NW_016160400.1:0-47178 GCF_001687245.7 Rhagoletis zephyria
TATGTAAGGCGCATCAGCCGGCCAGTGTAACCTAACCTAACCTACGGAAACAAATGAAGAAATGATAAAAAGCGTAATGAAAACATAAAAATATCCCGTGAAATTAAATAATAAAAACTTAAAATTGTTGTCACCACTCCTTTACATTATAAAACAGTTAAATTTGAATTATAAACAATTTCGTTCGGTCGCCATAGCGCCATAGGTCAAAACATAGTGGAGCGGCGAGTGAAGCGAAGAGCTTTCATCGAGCAAACAGCGTTGCCGCTTTGGTAATTTTTAACCAAAAATGGTAATTTTTTTCTTTACTTATCAAATTTGGTAATTTGGTAATTTATTTTTCAATTCGGTAACTTTTTCGATTCGGTCCTACATGTCACATAGATCAATACAGGAACTGATTCCACATTAGTATGTGTCCCGTAAGCGTTTCTTTTTATACAAATAACGAGTAATCCTGAAAGTTTCGCAAACTACTTAAAAGTTGCTATTGCTATATCTACTGAGTCCTATCCTGGAAGGTTGTGGGTGGTCCTACCTTTCCTTGTCAGTTCAGCAGCTTTGCATTTGTCATCAATATTCCCGTGTACTCCGACAAACATATGAGTAAAGTTCTATGTAAATATGTACAAATCGTTGACTTTTTTCAAAACCGTCCATCGACCAGTTGCAAAACCACCTAATACGCCGTTTTGCAAAAATGCCATTTGGTAACCCTGAACTCCAGGCATCGAGTTTTATGCATACAAATTTATAAATCGTTATTAAAACAACAGATTTGTAAAATAATAGCTAGAGAAGATATCGCCTATCAAGGCAATGCCTTCAAAGAACAACCCCTTTTTCGCCTTTCTGAAAAATTTTAGTGTGATAAGATAGGCGGTTTCGCAATTGGTCGATTGGCGGTTTTGTAAAAACATCGACGATATGTTTTCGCTCAACAAGCTACAGTAATCAGTAGGCACTTCACGTGAGTCGAAACCTTTCAGGACTGCCTTGAACCGTTGAATTTTTCCGTCATTTGTTAACATATGTGTAGGTATGTTGGCCATAACTGANCTAACCTAACCTACGGAAACAAATGAAGAAATGATAAAAAGCGTAATGAAAACATAAAAATATCCCGTGAAATTAAATAATAAAAACTTAAAATTGTTGTCACCACTCCTTTACATTATAAAACAGTTAAATTTGAATTATAAACAATTTCGTTCGGTCGCCATAGCGCCATAGGTCAAAACATAGTGGAGCGGCGAGTGAAGCGAAGAGCTTTCATCGAGCAAACAGCGTTGCCGCTTTGGTAATTTTTAACCAAAAATGGTAATTTTTTTCTTTACTTATCAAATTTGGTAATTTGGTAATTTATTTTTCAATTCGGTAACTTTTTCGATTCGGTCCTACATGTCACATAGATCAATACAGGAACTGATTCCACATTAGTATGTGTCCCGTAAGCGTTTCTTTTTATACAAATAACGAGTAATCCTGAAAGTTTCGCAAACTACTTAAAAGTTGCTATTGCTATATCTACTGAGTCCTATCCTGGAAGGTTGTGGGTGGTCCTACCTTTCCTTGTCAGTTCAGCAGCTTTGCATTTGTCATCAATATTCCCGTGTACTCCGACAAACATATGAGTAAAGTTCTATGTAAATATGTACAAATCGTTGACTTTTTTCAAAACCGTCCATCGACCAGTTGCAAAACCACCTAATACGCCGTTTTGCAAAAATGCCATTTGGTAACCCTGAACTCCAGGCATCGAGTTTTATGCATACAAATTTATAAATCGTTATTAAAACAACAGATTTGTAAAATAATAGCTAGAGAAGATATCGCCTATCAAGGCAATGCCTTCAAAGAACAACCCCTTTTTCGCCTTTCTGAAAAATTTTAGTGTGATAAGATAGGCGGTTTCGCAATTGGTCGATTGGCGGTTTTGTAAAAACATCGACGATATGTTTTCGCTCAACAAGCTACAGTAATCAGTAGGCACTTCACGTGAGTCGAAACCTTTCAGGACTGCCTTGAACCGTTGAATTTTTCCGTCATTTGTTAACATATGTGTAGGTATGTTGGCCATAACTGAACAAACGTTGATTTTAAAGTGCTCCAAATTTTAAGGTTTAAGTATTCGCATAAATACGGCCATCCGAGTAGCCTCATAAAAAAGTCCAATGAGGCCAAGTCGGATGATCTCAGTGGCCAAATGAAATCCCCTCTACGGGAAGTTACTTATATGTCTGATAATCCTCTGTTGCAATGAACGGTATCGATGACACTGCGAATGATCATATGCCTTCAGTTGTTTTGTGACCTGAGCTTTGTATGAATGGAGGTGTACATATATCCAAATGCAACACATACTATTCTGAGCCATAAAACAGTACCACGCTCATAAAACGACACGCATTCGACAAATTTGTTTCTTCGGCCACACTTAGTTTTGAAATCCTAACCAAGCATTTCTGGTGTTGTAGCTTTCAGCGCCCACGCAGATATAAAAATTATAGCATAATGGAGCGCTGATTGCCTGGAAAGCTTCTTGTCTTCAGATATATGTACAAACATATGTATGTATACTTCAGCACATAAAATAAGTTTGATAATTTTTTGTTGAATTTGGTAACTTTTTCTGGTGATTTGGGAAAAAAATAAAAAAATCTTGTGGCAACACTGNTTTCCTTGTCAGTTCAGCAGCTTTGCATTTGTCATCAATATTCCCGTGTACTCCGACAAACATATGAGTAAAGTTCTATGTAAATATGTACAAATCGTTGACTTTTTTCAAAACCGTCCATCGACCAGTTGCAAAACCACCTAATACGCCGTTTTGCAAAAATGCCATTTGGTAACCCTGAACTCCAGGCATCGAGTTTTATGCATACAAATTTATAAATCGTTATTAAAACAACAGATTTGTAAAATAATAGCTAGAGAAGATATCGCCTATCAAGGCAATGCCTTCAAAGAACAACCCCTTTTTCGCCTTTCTGAAAAATTTTAGTGTGATAAGATAGGCGGTTTCGCAATTGGTCGATTGGCGGTTTTGTAAAAACATCGACGATATGTTTTCGCTCAACAAGCTACAGTAATCAGTAGGCACTTCACGTGAGTCGAAACCTTTCAGGACTGCCTTGAACCGTTGAATTTTTCCGTCATTTGTTAACATATGTGTAGGTATGTTGGCCATAACTGAACAAACGTTGATTTTAAAGTGCTCCAAATTTTAAGGTTTAAGTATTCGCATAAATACGGCCATCCGAGTAGCCTCATAAAAAAGTCCAATGAGGCCAAGTCGGATGATCTCAGTGGCCAAATGAAATCCCCTCTACGGGAAGTTACTTATATGTCTGATAATCCTCTGTTGCAATGAACGGTATCGATGACACTGCGAATGATCATATGCCTTCAGTTGTTTTGTGACCTGAGCTTTGTATGAATGGAGGTGTACATATATCCAAATGCAACACATACTATTCTGAGCCATAAAACAGTACCACGCTCATAAAACGACACGCATTCGACAAATTTGTTTCTTCGGCCACACTTAGTTTTGAAATCCTAACCAAGCATTTCTGGTGTTGTAGCTTTCAGCGCCCACGCAGATATAAAAATTATAGCATAATGGAGCGCTGATTGCCTGGAAAGCTTCTTGTCTTCAGATATATGTACAAACATATGTATGTATACTTCAGCACATAAAATAAGTTTGATAATTTTTTGTTGAATTTGGTAACTTTTTCTGGTGATTTGGGAAAAAAATAAAAAAATCTTGTGGCAACACTGCGAGCAAAGCTTCAATTAAAAAAGTGTGTGTACGCTTTGCTCTTCACTATAAGCTCTCCCAATACATGTAATACTTCTATGTTGGCAGTACGCTGAAAGTACATCCGCCAACATTAGAGTGCAGATATATAATGATAGAACGAGAAAACCAACCAACCAATGTACTCAGAATGACATTTGAAAAGAATAAAAAATCAGGAGCGGTGCAGTAACCGTCAATATTTTAGAAAATCAAATTTTAATTAAAGCCAAAAAAAAATTGTGTTTGACTTTTGAACAAAAAAGTAAGGAAAAAAGAATCGTGTTGCACGCGTCAGTATGTTATACTATGTACTTAAAAATGAGCCGTATCAGGAAAAACGGGCCGCCGGTTACCACAAAGCACGCCCCAATCACGTTCAGGGAAAAATTTTTGGTTACTTTATTTTTCTATTTTTTTAATATTTGTAATTTAAAAGCTCGCCCCAATCACGTTCAGGGAAAAATTTTTGGTTATTTAATTTTGCTNTAAACCGCTCCTTGAGTGACTTGACAGTGGTTTGTTTGTAATAGTTCACAAATATATATTTATACTAACACAAGCAAACATTTATTTGATAGGCTGTCTCCCTTTGATTGCGGAATAAAAACACATTGTGAAGATACGTTACTATCAATATAGAAGTATTAGATTTATGGCTCTCCCATTGAAACATATGCATTTGGAATCGACGCTTTGCTCGATGCTCTTTACTCGCCGCTCCACTATGTTTTTGGCCTAAGTACATATATTACGAGTAAAGAAATTTTGAATAACATCAGATAATATTATTATGATTATGATTACTATTACTATTGTGAACTAATGTTATATGCCCAAACAAACATTCAGATGGGCATTTACGATCGCATGATGCAAGTGTTAAGATAACAAGAGCTGCAGAACTGAACCACTCAGGAACAATTTTTTACAAGGGCGTGTAATTTCTGGTGTATACCAATGACATCGATATCATCGGTAACAAAAACGTCGAAGTCTGTCCTGCCTTTTCCAAGTTGGGTAAAAAAGCAAAGCGATTGGGTTTGGTGAACAACGAAGACAAGACGAAGTATCTCCTGTCATCAAACAAAGAGTCAGAGCAGTCCCGCCTTGACACCCACATTACTGTTGCCAGTTGTAATATCGAGAAAGTAGAGAATGTCGTTTACTTGTGAACCAGCATTAACACCGATAATAATGTCAGTATGGAAATCCAATGCAGAATAACTCTAGCAAACAAATGCAACTTTGGACTGAATAGGCAATTCGGAGTAAAGTTCTCTCTCGACGTACAAAAGCCACACTCTGTAAGTCACTCATCCTTTACATGCTGGTATATGGCGCAGAAGCTTAGACAATGACAAGATTCGATGAGACGGCTCTTGAAGTATTGGNTGGCACATAAAAAATTGCTTGAGGTCCTTGATCCATTGTCGCGGGATTTGCATGGAAACGTTCAACCATTCGGGAATGTATTGACATTGCCATCAGGAGATTTTACGCGAACATTGTCTGTAATTTCTTGATTAACCCTAGATAAACGCTTACCTGAAATAGTCAACATGTGGCTAGACGAACATACATATATACACTGTAGCCGAGGGATTTTCGCGACAAGTACTGGACATTGGGAATGGAAAGCTGCCAGCTAACGAGAGATTACGACGAATTGTATTGCCTGATAATTTCTGTAACTAAGGAACATCGAAAGGAGAACTGATGGAAAGAATGTTTCTTAATTAAGAAAATTAATTACAGGCTCAGTGAACGAGCTATTCTTGCTGCGAAGAATAAGGATGTCTATGAACTAAATAAGAGTGGTATTGACAACAGTCGTTGCTTGAGCTGGTCTGCTCTTTTACCAGACTGCCACTTGCTCACTTTGGTGAACACCACTAATGTTATTCAATCCAGCATTCAAAGTGACAACTGTTTAGCTGAGGGAGAGCGGGAGACCAGGGCTCAAATCGTAACATCCGTTCACGGATCGAAAACCATACGAAAGAAAATTACGTGATACGTCAGGCAGTATAAGCTGAATGAGACAAAGACTACGTTCACGTACGTCATAATCTGAAAATTTTGTTTTTACGTGACGAGTAATACTATATCGTATGTGGTGATTCGAGCCCAGGTTTAGAGTTGTGGTCGAGTTTCAGTAGTTGGGGAGGTAGGGATTACCTTTGCGTTCGTTTGTGTATCGAGCTCAATGAGTCCGTATGGTTTATAGCTGCACATCAAGTTAGCCACGCACTTCATATGCCTGATATGCGAGAGAGAAAGAGAAACGGAGAGAAAGATATGCGGGCAGGCTGATGAAGCGGTAGCGCAAGATGTGATCGTTTCACCGTGTATTCATTGTGGGACTCCATTGGAGTAGTCATGCTCTAGCTGCCTTAGCCTGCTGGGCAATGAGCTGGGATTTATCCAGGGATGCATTCGTGCAGAGCCTCAGTGTGGTTTGTACGCAGTAGGTTAATACCATGCCAAAAATTACTCCGGGAGTGGAGTGTGGGTGATGCTCAAAGCACCGTGAGATAGCCAAGCTGGGTTAGCGTTGACCATAGCTGAAAATGCCAGCGACTTATCACTTCACTAAGTTCAGCGAAGAGATATTTGAGAATTGCATAAAAAATGCATACCCAATTAAACACGAGCGAAGTACCTTTAAAAACAAATGCATCTGTGTGTTCGCTGCTCTTTGTTTCAGCGGGAAATGCATAAGTCGCTTAAACAATAACATATGCGTCGATAAACACCGTTGTGGAAGAAGACGAATCAGTTAATTATCCAACGGAGTTTTTGAACTCGATTGATCTTCCAGGGATGACCCCACATACTGAATTGAAAATAGGTGTGCCAATTATCACGTTGCGACTCGCAGTTAAGAAATTGATGAAGAACGTAGTGTAACTAAAGATTTTTACGTGGCCTTTCAAAGGTGAAGAATTCCCATGATTCCGACCTTAACACCATTTCAATTTTAAAGATTGCAATTCCCAATTCGATTGACATTCGGAATCACAATCACTAATGCTGAAGGTTATCCGTTGGAAAAGTGTGGTTTAGAGTGAGATGCGGATTAGTTCTTAGATGTTGCGTGTTCCTGTGTCGGCAAACCAGATATCCTTGATATCAATGTAGAGAATGGAAACACGACAAATATTGTGTGCACACAAGTACTTATTACAAAAACAAACTCATATGAAACGTATGCTTTGTTTCGTTAATAATTTATCATCCATGTAACAGGAATGCCACAGCAAAGCGTGGCAGGGTATATTTAGCTAGTATATACATATATAAAAATGTTGTGTTCGTATGTCACGGTCGTCAAAACTCGAGAACGGCTGAACCGATTTGAATAATTTTTTTGCATTGTTCGGTATAATACTAGAATCAATGATATCACAAAAAATTGTAGAGTTGACACCTATTTGAAATTTTTTAAACCCAATTATATTGATAAAATAAATGAATTATTACAATATGGGTACCAAATTAAAGAGGTTTAAGAAAGATAACTGCTGGAAATGTTTTTGGGGAGGGCAGACAAGACAAATGAATGAAGATAAATGAATTATTGCCATGTGGGTATAAAATCAAATAGGTTTAAGAAAGATAACTGCTGGAAATACTTTTGATGATGGTTGCCACCTATTTGAAAATTTTAACTCAGTTAAATTGATAAAGTAAACGAAATGTTGCCACGTGGGTGTTAAACTAAAGAGTTTTAAGGGGGCTTACAGCCGAAAATATGCTAGAGGAGGGTTGCCAGCTGTTTGAAAATTTAACTCAGTTTAATTGATAAAATAAATGTCATATTAATACAATAAAGGTATCAAATTAAAGAGGCCTAGAAAAGATGACTGTTGGAAATATTTTCGAAAAGGGTTGCTGCTTATTGATAATATAAATGAAGTATTGCAATATGGGTATCAAACTTTACGTTTTTAAGAAGGCTGATAGCCAGTGTTGTCAGGTCGTCTGCATGAGAAAACGTCCCTCTTGGTCTGAAAAAACCTCATTTCCTACTCAAAAACGTTTTTTCAAATGAATGTACAAAAAATTGTTCTTATTAAACTTTCATTGTATACAAAGGTACATATGTACGTAAGGTATATTAAAATGTCATTTCGACAGAGCACACTTAGAATTCATTGTAAACTGGTTTGAGATCATTAATATAAAAATGATTTTATACATACACTTGTGATCAGCTGATTAATTCATCAACATTTTGATCTATTTTGGCTGTTTTTCGTTTGTTTATTTAATCTTTATTATTTTTCCATAAACGCCAAGCTCATTTTATAACAAACAAAATATAAATCCACATTTCAAACTTATGCAAAAATTATAAACAATCTGCAAAGTTTCAGCTATATTTTCAAGTTTTTATTCAGATTTTTTTGAGTATGCAGTTTTATAGCCCATTAAATTTTAGGGCAATAACGCGCAAGTTTAAAGGGGCTACATAATCGCGTTGATTTTTAATTTTTTTTCTTGTAGGCATTTGGTTAAGGGGTCGGTTGTCGAAAATGCTAAATTACGTTCTGCTAAGAAGGAGCATAGCAATATTTCAGCATTTTTTGCGTTCATTACATTTCAATGAAGTCTTAAAAAAGTCGCCTACTTTTTTCTGACTTTTTATGCTGCTACAGCTTTTTTGATGCTTTTGCGAGCGTGCGTGTTGCAATAGATCAGCTCTTCCTGATTTGGCTTTTAATGTGCAATTGCAAACATTACAATTAGTCTCGTAACCTCAAGTGTTTACACAACCAGCCTTTGTCCAAGAATACAAAAAAAAGTAAAATGCGCGTACACTTGGTTTTCATCATATTTAAGTCATCTGTGTCCAAAGAATAAATATCTTTTGAAGCAGCTGCTGCAAAACACAAAGCTTGTAAAGATTTATGAAGAAAGTAGTTCAAAACCAGTTCTACTTACATGATTTAGTAACAGAGAAAAATTACTGTGAAGTTAAAAAACGTCAATTTTTACACAAAAAACGTCAACCTGGCAACGCTGCTTATAGCCGAAAATATGTTTGAGGAGGGTTGCCAACTGTTTGAAAATTTAACGCAATTTAAATAAATAACTTATAATATCAAATTAAAAAGGTTTAAGAAATGTGACTGTTGGAGACATTTTCGAAGAGGGTTGCCACCTATTTAAAAATTTTAATTTAGCTAAATTGATAAGATAAATGAAATATTGCCATGTTTCAAACTAAAGAGTTTTAAGAAGGCTTACGCAGAAAATATGTTTGAGGAGGGTTACCACCTGTTTGCAAATCTAAGCCAATTTAATTGATAAAATAAATGACATTTTACAATATAGGTATAAAATTAAAGAGGTTTAAGAAAGATGACTGTAGGAAATATTTTTGAGGAGGGCTGAACCTATTTGAAAATTTTAACTCAGTTAAATTGATAAAACAAATGAAATATTGCAATTAAAGAGGTTCAAGAAAGATGACTGTTGGAAATATTTTTGAGGAGGATAATTTTGAGAAAGTTTAAATTTGAACTCGAAAGCTCAGTATTTTGCCATAGGTCATGCCAATGTATTTTCAATTAAACTGATAAAATAAATAAACGAACGAAAAAGTAGTCCTTTGTCAAATATGCTTGATTTATTATTATTTATGTATGGATATTAGGGGGTCCTTTAATGTAGGAAGCAAATTTTTACATCATATGTCCTAAGCCTCAACTCCTACGTCGATGCTACTATAGTCGAAGATATCACGTATAAATTTTGGTCTTGATTGGAGACGGTTAAGGCGTGTTGCACAGGGGACAAAGGTCAGATTCCTCTGTGGAGACTTAAAAAAATAATCTTTTTTTATCTAATACCCAAATTTGACCCTACTATAGTCGAAAATATCACATATAAATTTTGGCCCCGATTAGAGGTGGTTAAGGCGTGGCACACAGGGGTAAAAATGTAAATTACCCTATGAAGACGTCTTAACCGCCTCCAGTCGGGACCAAAATTCTTATGTGATAAGTTCGACTTTAGTAGTATTGATTTTGGGTATTAAATGAAAGAATATTTTTAATTTGTTTAGTCTCCATGGAGCATCTGGCCTCGGACCCTATTACGACACGCCTTAACCGACTCCAATCGGGACCAAAATTTATATGTGATATCTTCGACTACGGAAGTATCGATTTTGGGTATGAGTTGGCAAAAAAATTTATTTAAATTTTTTAAGTCTCTATAGAGGAATCTGAACTTTGGCCCCTGGCGACACGCCTTGACCATCTCCAATCGGGACCAAAATTTGTATGTGATATATGTGACCGTGGCATTACCGATTGAAGGGGTGAGCCTGAAAAAAATAGCTCAATTGATTTTCTTAGGACCACCCTAATGGATATGTACAAATGTGAGGCGGATACGGAATATAACCTTAAGCGTCTGTGACGATACGGGATACGGGAAAAGAAGAGCCCGCGCTCTTTTAAAGAAAACTGTTTGGATAGTCAACGATAGTTAATTTGCCGGGAAAATTTATGAAAGTTTCTAATAAATGCATGTATACATGTGAGCTTGCATATGGGCATTCCCATGGTGGCGCACGTGACAGTCGTACGATTTCAATGTGATACAAAAAAGGAATACCATTTGTTTTCTTTAACTTTTTTGGGCCATTGTATAGCACATAATTAGCTCTATATTTAACCGAAAAATGAAATCAATCGAACTGCTTGGTCCTGAAATATAAGCATTTAAAGAGAGTGTCGTTACGTGACAAAAAATGGAAGTTGATTTTTTCTTTTCTTACAAAATCGCAAAACTCTGCGAATTGTGGATGGCTATTTTCATGAAACTTATTTTAATATGATTTGGAGCAATTCTAGTTGTTTTTAGAGTTTTTTGAATTAATGCAAATTGTTTCAATTCTCTTTTACAACCCCAAGTGTGAAACGTGACGTGACGTGGCGTCACGTGACATAAATTTCCATCGTTATATTTTTGTTAATATTGCTTTTAAATGAATTTTCAACGCAAATAAAACATGTATTTTATGTAGAATATACTTTATGTTTTGACTTCAGCGCCAATTCAGGGTCAATTTATTAGAAATCTATGATTTATTATGTTTCAACCACATGCGCCAAATTCGAACCAAATCGGACCATAAATACGGTTTTTCGAAATATCTCGACCTTGGCACCACCTAGGAAGACCATTTTATGCAAACATGATTCTACTTACATAGCCAGTATATATTTTAAAAAGCAGACAAATCGGCCCGTAAATACGTTAGACATAAAACTTTTATTTTTTTTGTCGTGGTGGACCTTCCGCTGGAAACACCCATATGTATATTATTAAGCATTAAGGTGGGCCTAAACACAGTTAAATTGATTAAATAAATGAAATATTGCAATGTGGGTATCAAGCTAAAGAGTTTAAGAAGACTTACAATCGAAGATATGTTTGAGGTACAATATGGGTACCAAACGAAAGGTATTTGAAAAATCTTGATATGGAAACATTTTCAATAGGATTATCACCTCACTAAAAGTAAAGTCTGAAAATATTTAAATTAAATTAAATATTACATAACTGATTCCAAACGAAAAGTGTTTGGGAAAGCTTTACTAGAGAAATTTTTTTTAAATCTTATCCAAAATCCGAACAGCCTAAATAAAGATAGAATGTACAACATCTTATCAAACGAAGTGATCATATCATCAACCAAGAGTTGGTATACAAATTACGCACTGAAAAAAAATTAATAAACAAGTAATTTTTAAGCAAAAAACACAAACGACTTCTATTCTCCCATAAAAATTTAATAGTACCGTTAATTTTTTCATGATCCAATGATCGGATCTAAAGCAAATTAGTATGTGACCACCCGGAAATCGGTTGACCTGGTCCAAAGTTATGCGGTAACACCTTCTCCTTTTTTGAAGTCGGTTAAAAACTACTGATACAAATAACAAAATGATAAAAGAGTAAGGAAAACATAAAACTATCCCATGAAAGCTGTTTAAAAAATACTTAATGAAAACTTAAAATTGTTGTCACCACTCCCTAACATTATAAATCAGTTACCCTTTAATCATAAACAAGTTCGTTTGGGGTCGCCATAGCATACTACGTTATTATTGTGATTATCATTAATATTACTATTGTGAACTCCTATTCCCAATCAAAGATTCTCAAATTAAAGTGAAAGCAGAAGGGCATTTACGATCGCATGATGCAAATGTTAAGATAATAAGAGCTTCAGAACTGAACAATTTTTTACAAGGGCATGTAATTTGTGGCGTGTGCCGATGACATCGACATCATCGGTAACAAAAATCGCGAAGTCTATTCTGCCTTTTCCAAGCTGGATAAGGAAACAAAGCGAATGCGGTAAACGAGGACAAGACGAAGTATCTCCTGTCATAAAATAAATAGTCAGCGCATTCGCGCCTTGGAACCCACGTCACTGTTGACAGTTATAATTTCGGAAAAGTCCTCTCTCGACGTAAAAAAAACCGCACTCTATAAGTCACGCATCAGGCCCGAACTGTTATATGACGCAGAGGCTTAGACAATGACAACATTCGATGAGGCGGCTCTTGGAGTATTCGAGAGAAAGATCTTACGAAAGATTTACAGGCTTCTATGCGTGGGCGACGGGGATTACCGTAACCGATGGAAGGATGAGTTGTATGAGATTTACAACGAAATGTACATAGTGCAGCGACATGTCGCTCCAATAGGAACCGAAGTTCCAGGTGTGATGGTAGCAGAGGAATAGGGAGCCCCCACTGCAATGAAGAGAGAGTTGGCGCAGAGAGAAATGACTGACGTTCCTTGTCGAGCTCGGCCAAAATGGCTTAGGCGGTTACAAAGCCAAAGTAGAAGAAGAATATGCAAATGATAAATGACGGAGTTGGGGGACCCTCTTCTTGGATGCGCTAGTAGGAACTAGGAAAATATTCCTTATCAGATTGATCCTGGCCACGGTTCGATCAAAAACTTACATAACATTAGCTATCACTTCGTCTAGAATTGCTGCGACATTGTTACCAAGTGGAAGCACTGCTAATTCAGGTCTTATGCTGTCATTGAAAATATAAATCATCGAAACTCCCACGTGAAATATTTCCAGAACATCCGGTACAGAAAAAGTATTACAAAATTTAAACTCATTGTTTGGGATAAGTGCACCATGGTACATAAAAATCGCTTGAGGTTCTTGATCGTGTTGCGTGGAAACGTTCAACCATTCGGAAATGCATTAATATTGCTCGCAGGAGATTTTACGCAAACATTGTCAGTAATTTCTCGATTAACACTAGTGGGAGAGATAAATGCTTGCCTGAAATAGTCAACAGTTTGGCAAGACGAACATATGTACATACACTGCAGCCGAGGTATTATCGCGGTAATTACTGGACATTGGGAACGGAAAGCTGCCAGTCAATGACAGATTAAGACGAATTTTATTGTCCGATAATTTTTGTGCCTTAGGAACAGCGAAAGGAGAACTGATTGAAAGAAGGTTACTTAATTAATACAATTAATTATAGGAATCACGACTGGCTCAGTGAGCGAGATATTCTTGCTGCGAAGAATAAGGATGTCTATCAACTAAATAGTAGTGGTATTGACAACAGTCGTTGCTTGAGCTGATCTGCTCATTTACCAGACTGCCAGGTCACTTGTTCAATTTGGTGAGTACCACAAATGTTCAATAATAATAATATTCAATTCAGCATACAAAGTGAGGAAATAACATATACGTCGATAAACACCCTTGTAGAAACAGATGACGCAACGGAATTTTTGAACTCGATTGATCTTCCAGGGATGACATACCGAAATTGAAAATAGATGTTCTAGTTATCACGTTGAGGAATATTAATCAGCCAAAGCACTGCAACGGCAAAGCGTGGCATGGTATAGCTAGTAATTGTATATTATTTGTTCAAGCTAAACACTTGAAAGCATGCACGCGTAGTCGGGAGTGGCTGAGCATGCAGAGGAACGTGCCGCTATTTTTAGCTTCCATAAGGTGCCGGGTTCGAATTCCGCCAGGCGCTTCATAATTTTT
Organism: Rhagoletis zephyria; assembly: GCF_001687245.7. Lineage (NCBI taxonomy): Eukaryota > Metazoa > Arthropoda > Insecta > Diptera > Tephritidae > Rhagoletis > Rhagoletis zephyria. The sequence goes on from NW_016160400.1 coordinate 13,881, forward strand.
TTTTTTTGTTTAATTTTTATTTTTTATTTTTTTTTTTGAACCATGAAAAAGAATCTGTGAAGTGCAGAAGGAAAACGTATTGAACGAAAAATTCAATCAGACAAATTTCAGAAAAAACATTCGAAAAAGTATCCGTTTCACGAACAACTTTCGGTAGTTGTCTGTACATACGTTTCTGCCGCAAACTTTAGTGGGAAAACACATCGTCAAAGTATCCGAAAATGGAATCGGTAAACGGACAAAAATCCACACTTCATCCATTTTTTCCCTTTTCGGATCGGTTTTCAGATTTTTGCTGGCTGTGGCAGTTTGCTTTGGTTAATTTAAACAAAAAAGAAACCCCTACATGCACACGCCATACATTTGCTCAGCCACCGCTCCAGCAGCGCACGACCAGTGTGACCGCGGGCTTGTGAAAAATTGTAGCAGAAAAGAGACTTAAAATGTATCAATATGTCTCACTTTTTATTTAAGTATGAAAGCATCAATATGGAATAAAACCAATAAACCATTTTCCAAAACCATTTAACATTTATTGCACGGGCAAGTTGAAATTATTTCCCGAAAGCGATTTGCGTAATTTCAGTTGCAGTTGCACCTTGCAATTTTTATTGCCGAAAGTGATTTCTGCAAATCTGCAAAAAGGACTCTCTGACTCTTTACACGGGAGAGTAGACTTTTAATTTCGCATTTTGATAGCAATATGAGTAGAAAAAGAGCTAGCATTGCCACCTTTAACCACACCTTTAGCCTGGCAACCTATGTATGTTTATCAACAGCTTATTCGTAGCTTTTTTCCTATTAAAAAAGTCAATTGTAACAAAAAATTTAAGGAATTTTATTTACTCAAATGTGTTGTGCCTTTCGGCAGCGGGAGGATTCAAAACTGGATGAATATCGTACAGCTGGTTGCAGTTTACCAGCTACCAGAAAAATTATCAAGCTTCTACCACGATAATTCGGTAACCGGTAAAGCGATACTAAAATAATTTTACACAAACAAAATACATGGGGGAAAATTTACCACAAAACTCCACAGGTAAACACCGATGGCCTACCAACTGTCATTTTGACGAGCAGTATAATTGCAAGTTTTTGTGTGTGGGCACTTTGATGTCTTGATATGTATAAGCATTTGCCGCATGACGCCGCCAGATAACATTCTCTAAATTTCGGTGTTTAAAAACATTTAATTCTTAAAAAAACTTGCTGAATAACTTCCTAAAACGTTTATCATAAATAATCCAATAAGGAACAGATTCTTATTTTGATTAAATATTAATATTTCATCGATGTTACCACCAGCACGCTTTCTCTAAAGTGAAAATATGGCTGTCAAACTATCACATTGCCCGCAATAGATGTGAAGCAATAAGCGCTGACATATATAGCAACCCATGAGAAATAGGCGGTATCCATTGGAAATATATCGAGCATTACCGCCAAAATAACGTAAGCGACATTTTTCCAAAATTTTATTTTTGATGCAGAAATATTCCTTGAACATCTACACCTTTTCCAATAGTATTTCAGAAAAACACAAATGTATTTCCGAAAACTACAAATGATTTTCAGAAAAACTCAATTAATTTTCAGAAAAGGCAAAACGTGTTTCAGAAAAACTCAAATTATATTCAGAAAACCTCAATTGATTTTCAGAAAAGGCCAAATGTGTTTCAGAAAACCTCAAATTATATTCAGAAAAACTCAAATAAAATTCAGAGAAGGCCAAATGAATTTCAGAAAACCCCAAATGTATTTCAGAAAACCCCAAATGTATTTCAGAAACACTCAAATGAAATTCATAAAAGGCCAAATGTATTTCAGAAAAACTCAATTGAAATCCCGAAAAACGCAAACGAAATTCAGAAAAGCGCAAATGTAATTCAGAAATCATTTCCAGAACACTGTTATCTATGGACTTTTTATCATCACTCTTAGAAAACATAATGGCTTACAAATTCATATCCCGATTAACCCCTCACCCACTTTTTGTAATGGAGTAAAACAGGATAACACTTGTAAAAAAGCATATTCCTACAGACATATCCCACAAGGCCAAAGCATCAAAAAAAAAAAACCGATGAGTTCTGGATAGCACGAGCGCAATCCGCAGTAGTAACGCTTTCTTTCGCTTGGCGAATTATTTCTTCCAAGTATTGCAGTCTCCTTTCTACTACTCCCGGTCCGTCGGTAGAAGGAATGCCCATATGAGTTTTGACATAACTTTTTATTTGTGCCCAAATATTCTCAATCGGATTGAGCATGGGCGAGTATGGACCGAAGCGCAAAAGGGTGGGCGAACCGCTACTGCCAACTACTTGCTCAAGCCTAGTATGACAGGGTGCATTGTCGCACACCAATACCAGATCTGACAATGTGTTGCCCATGCTCGTGTATAATTTTTTTTTTTTTACATAGATGTTTGAATCCATGCCCATTTGTATCTTTAATTCAAAACTGTTTACTTAATTGTAAGATTATTTATGTAAAGTGTAAGAAAACAGTTTGGAAATCTACAACTGGATTTTTCTGAAATACATTTGTGTTTCTCTGAATTTCAATTGTGTTTTTCTGAAATACATTTGGGGTTTTCTGAAATACATTTTGCCTTTTCTGAATTTCATTTGAGTTTTTCTGAAATATATTTGGGGTTTTCTGAAATACATTTGGGGTTTTCTGAAATTCATTTGGCCTTTTCTGAATTTCAATTGAGGTTTTCTGAAACACCTTTGGCCTTTTCTGAAAATCAATTGAGGTTTTCTGAATATCATTTGAGGTTTTCTGAAACACATTTGGCATTTTCTGAAAATTAATTGAGTTTTTCTGAAAATCATTTGTAGTTTTCGGAAATACATTTGTGTTTTTCTGAAATACTATTGGAAAAGGTGTAGATGCATTTCTGCATCAAAAATAAAATTTTGAAAAAAATGTCGCTTACGTTATTTTGGCGGTTAGGGCTCGATATTATGTGACATGGTTATCATGACATTGGGGTTTTCCTGTGGAAACAGGGCCTTACCGAGCACCAAGCCCTAATTTTTGTTATTGAACATTTTGACGTTTTTCGTCATGACCATGAATCACAACACATGAAAGGTTCGTTCAGTGAACGACAATGAACTTTTACAGATTTTTTTCATTTGTATTTGGAAAAGTATCAAAATTGAATAAAAGTATCTCTCCAAAATCCATCGAAAAATGTATCACTTTTGATCCACTTGGATCAAAACGGTCACTCTACGCACAACCTGCTGGCTCAGCAGCTAAAGTTCTGAACACATTGAAAACGACGAGCTACGGGCCATAGCTTCCAATTTGTTATCTTCATTATCTAAACGCTTCGTCGATGGCGACATGATTTTTTTGAACGCGGAAGCGACATCATGAATTTGTATTATGCGCAAATTTTTTGGCGCTGACACAATAACTCCAGCACCACTGTCGGAATCAGCACAGTGTGTTGGCGCAATTGCGCCTCTTCAGGCTAAAGCTCATTTCCTTTATTGCTGCACGCTGCACCAAAGTGAGTTAATACAAGGCGATATCGGTTGAGAAAAAACTCAAGTATACCCAAGTTCAAAACCCAAAAATACAACAAACATATAATTTTCACATTCAGAAGGACCGCGACTAATGTTAGCAACACCACCTTGTAAAAATACGCCTTGTGCTGCACATTTTACAAGTGACACTTCGCTTTTGTGTGTTCTTTGCTGGTTCTTTGCGCCGCCCGGTGTTGCTGGCGCCATTGCGTCACAGAGTTGTGAAAATCGGTATCGGCGCCAGTAACTCAGCTCTCGGTATCAACGCAATGGCGCGGCGCTGCACTGTGTTACCCACGGCTAATTTGTATGAGTTTGACATAAAAGAAGAGGAAGAACCTTATCGGTCGCTGTAAAAATAGAAATAGATCTAATCTGACTCCACAGACCACAGTCATCGCGTAGCCCGGTCGTCGCCAAAATTATTACTTACATAAGAGGACATGTTAAAATAATTTGAGAGCTGTGGTCCATAGCTCGTCGTTTTCATTATGTTCGGGCTATAAACGTTGACGGCAAGCAAGCCAAATAAATATTTTTTCTTGCTGTGCAAGAAAGCTTTGCACTCAGTGCACGGACTACGAAAATATAAATATTGGTAGATCTTACATACAAAAAGTGGTTGAAGTTGGTCGATTTTTTTATAGGAACAATATTATATAGTTTTTACTCATGCAATATAACTTGTATTTTATTATAAAACAAAAAATAATATCACATCAATAAAACATTCAACAAAAATCATTTTATTTTATTATAAAACAGAACTTCAATAAAACCACGAATAAAACATTCAACAAAATACGTAAATCTATATATAATACATACAAACTTCTACATATGCATAGGGCCAACATAATAGAAACACAACATATCAACCAGTTTTGACTGTTTGTTATTTTTGTTTCTTTAAGTCGTTTAATATAAAAAAACCATATAAATACACATTTCCAACTTTCAAAATGAACAGAGAAAATAACTATCGAGCATACCTTGTATGGAAGAAAATGCGTGATACAAAATAGCTTTTTAGCAACTTCAAAGTTACACTTTATTATAGTAAAATTTAATGGCCGAGAAAACTATATATCAACAATTTTTCTAGAATTCTGATTAAAAAGCTTGAAATATTGATGAAACTCTTGAATTTTCCTAATTTTCGTACAAAGTCTGAAATGTGCGTTTGTATAGTTTTTTATATAATGAGCTATAGTTCTATAAAAAAAAGTAAAAGATATTAAACAGAAAAAAATAAAAAAAGTCAAAACTGGTCAAAATGTCGCGTTTCTATTATTTTGGCCATAGGTGTATGTATGCCGTCTACAAGTTTAAATTTTTTATAATACTGTATTAATTTAATAGGCGGCTCAAACAATTCCTGCCCACTACAAAATTCTTTGATTAAAATTAGATTTGAAATACGTAAAGTTTGTAGCCCATTGCGCTTGACAGTTTTTATATCATTCATTATAGAGAATGGGCGTTCTGCAGAGGCACTGCTGTAGGGTAAAACCGCTATATATATATATACTCACTTACATTTTTAAATAAGGTTTCTTCTAAAACGTTTTTTTCAGTCCCTAACTTTGTCCATCCTTTTACAAAATCGTGAGATAATGTGGTTTCTATATCATATTTATAATATATCATCAATGATCTCCATTCATTGTTAAGTATTTCTATGGAAGTCTTATGAAATGGAAAAGCTTTTAGCAAAGGTGAAATTGTTGGCATTTCCCCCGCTTGAATCTCTTTTGGATCAAAATATTCCAAAAGTTGTAACTTTTCGTCTTTGAAATCGAATCGTTTTTGTACTTCGTTGCAGAGAACAATCTATATTAATAAAAATGTTCTGTTCGTATGTCACGGTCGTCAAAACTCGAGAACGGCTGAACCGATTTGAATAATTTCTTTTTTGTATTGTTCGGTATAATACCAGAACCAATGATACCGCAAAAAATTGGAGGGTTGCCACCTACTTGAGAATTTTTAAACCCAATTATATTGACAAAATAAATGAATTATTACAATATGGGTATCAAATTAAAGAGGTTTGAGAAAGATAACTGATGGAAATATTTTTGAGGAGGGTTGCCACCTAATTTAAAATTTTGACTCAGTTAAGTTGATTAAGTAAATGAAATATTGCAATGTGGGTAGCAAATTGAAGAGTTTTAAGAAGGCTTACTACCGAAAATATGTGTGATTAGGGTTGCCACCTGTTTGAAAGTTTAACTAAACTACACTGATAAAATAAATGAAATATTACAATATTGGTAGCAAATTAAAGAGGGTCAGGAAAGATAACTGTTGGAAATATTTTTGAGGGGGGTTGCCCCCTCTTTTAAAATTTTAACTCAGTAAAATTGATAAAATAAATGAAATATTGCCATGTGGGTGTCAAACTAAAGAATTTTAAGAAGGCTTGCAGTCGAAAATATTTTAAAGGAGGGTTACCACCTGTTAAAAAATTTAGGGCAATTTAATTGATAAACTAAATGATATGTTACAATATAGATATTAAATCTAAGTGGTTTAAGAAAGATACCTGCTGGAAATATTTTTGATAAGGGTTGACGCCTCTTTTAAAATTTTAACTCAGTTAAATTGATAAAGCAAATAAAATATTGCAATGTGAGTATCAAACTAAAGAGTTTAAAGAAGGCTCACAGGCGAAAATATTTTAAAGGAGGGTTGCCATCTGTTGAAAAATTTAGCGCAATTTAATTGATAAACGAAATGATATATTACAATATAGATATTAAATTAAAGAGGTTTAAGAAAGATAACCGCTGGAAATATTTTTGAGGAGGGTTGCCTATTTGAAAGTTTTAACTCAGTTAAATTGATAAATAAGTGAAATATTGCAATGTGGATATTAAACTTTAGAGCTTTAAGAAAGTTTACAGCCGAAAATATTTTTCAGGAGGGTTGTTACCTGTTTTAAAATTTAACTAAATTTAATTGATAAAAATAAATGACTCATTACAATATAGGTATCATATTAAAAAGGTTTAAAAAACATGACTGCTGGAAAAATTTTTGATGGGGGTTGCAACCTATTTTAAAATTTTAACTCTGTTAAATGGATAAAATAAACGAAATATTGCAATGTGGGTAATAAACTAAATAGTTTTAAGAATACTTTCAGTCGAAAATATGTTTGAGCAGATTTGCCACCTGTTTGAAAATTTAACTCAAATAAATTGATAAAATATATGAAATGTTACAATGTGGGTACCACAGGAAAGTTAATTTGAGAAATCTTGATTTGCAAATATTCTAAATAGGATTATCCAATATGTAAAATAAACTGAAAATATTGAAATTAAATGAATGGTTCGAAACGGAAAGTGATTGGGAAAGCTTTACTAGAGAATTTTTTTTAATGTTTCTACTTATCCAAATCCAGACAGTTTGAAAAAAGAGAATTTACGATATCTTATCAAACGAAGTGATAAGTTGGTATACAAATTACGCAATGGAAAAAAATTAATAAAAAGTTACGGATACAAATGAAGAAATGATGAAAACCGTAACGAAAACATAAAAATATCCCGTGAAATGAAATAATGAAAACTTAAAATTGTTGTCACCATTCCTTTACATTATAAAACAGTTAAATTTGAATCAAACAATTTCGTTCGGTCGCCATAGCGCCATAGGTCAAAACGTAGTGGAGCGGCGAGCGAAGCGAAGAGCTTTCATCGAGCAAAGCTTCAATTAAAAAAGTGTGTGTACGCTTTGCTCTTCACTATACGCTCTCCCCATATATGTAATACTTTTATATTGGCAGTACGTTGAAAGTACATCCGCCAACATTAGAGTGCAGATATATAATGATAGGACGAGAAAACCAACCAACCAATGTAATCAGAATGACATTTGAAAATAAAAAATCAGGAGCGGTGCAGTAACCGTCAATATTTTAGAAAATTAAATTTTAATTAAAGCCAAACAAAAAATTGTGTTTAACTTTTGAACAAAAAAGTAAGGAAAAAGGAATCGTGTTGTACGCGTCAGTATGTTATACTATTTACTTAAAAATGAGCCGTATCAGGAAAAACGAGCCGTCGGTTACCACAAAGCTCGCCCCAATCACGTTCACGGAAAAATTTTTGTTTATTTTATTTTTCTATTTTATTAATATTTGTAATATAAACCGCTCCTGGAGTGACTTGACAGTGGTTTGTTTGTAATAGTTCACAAATATACATTTATACTAACACAAGCAAACATTTATTTGATAGGCTGTCTCCCTTTGATTGCGGAACAAAAACACATAGTGAAGATACGTTACTATCAATATAGAAGTATTAGATATATGGCTATCCCATTGAAATATATGCGTTTGAAATCGACGCTTTGCTCGATGCTCTTTACTCGCCGCTCCACTATGTTTTTGGCCTAAGTACATATATTACGAGTAAAGAAATTTTGAATAACATCAGATAATATTATTATGATAATGATTACTATTACTATTGTGAACTAATGTTATATGCCCAAACAAACATTCAGATGGGCATTTACGATCGCATGATGCAAGTGTTAAGATAACAAGAGCTGCAGAACTGAACCACTCAGGAACAATTTTTTACAAGGGCGTGTAATTTCTGGTGTATACCAATGACATCGATATCATCGGTAACAAAAACGTCGAAGTCTGTCCTGCCTTTTCCAAGTTGGGTAAAGAAGCAAAGCGATTGGGTTTGGTGATCAACGAAGACAAGACGAAGTATCTCCTGTCATCAAACAAAGAGTCAGAGCAGTCCCGCCTTGACACCCACATTACTGTTGCCAGTTGTAATATCGAGAAAGTAGAGAATGTCGTTTACTTGGGAACCAGCATTAACACCGATAATAATGTCAGTATGGAAATCCAATGCAGAATCACTCTAGCCAACAAATGCAACTTTGGACTGAATAGGCAATTCGGGAGTAAAGTTCTCTCTCGACGTACAAAAACCACACTCTATAAGTCACTCATCATGCCCATGCTGGTATATGGCGCAGAAGCTTAGACAATGACAACATTCGATGAGACGGCTCTTGAAGTATTGGAGAGAAAGATCTTAGGGAAGATTTACAGGCCTCTGCGCGTTGGCGACGGGAGTACCGCAGACAATGGAACGATGAGCTTTAGAACGAAATGGACATAGTGTAGCGAATGAAAATACAGCGGCTCCGCTGGCTTGGCCACGTCGTTCGAATGGGAAGGGACGTTCCAGTTCTGAAAGTATTTAAACTAATTATTTGACATCAGTGCACGATGGCACATAAAAAATTGCTTGAGGTCCTTGATCCATTGTCTCGGGATTTGCATGGAAACGTTCAACCATTCGGGAATGTATTGATATTGCCCTCAGGAGATTTTACGCAAACATTGTCTGTAATTTCTTGATTAACACTAGATAAATGCTTACCTGAAATAGTCAACATTGTGGCTAGACGAACATACATATATACACTGCAGCCGAGGGATTTTCGCGACAAGTACTGGACATTGGGAACGGAAAGCTGCCAGCTAATGAGAGATTAAGACAAATTGTATTGCCTGATAATTTTTGTAACGAAGGAACAAAGAAAGGAGAACTGATGGAAAGAATGTTTCTTAATTAAGACAATTAATTACAGGCTCAAGGAACGAGCTATTCATGCTGCGAAGAATAAGGATGTCTATCAACTAAATAAGAGTGGTATTGACAACAGTCGTTGCTTGAGCTGGTCTGCTCTTTTACCAGACTGCCAGGCCACTTGCTCACTTTGGTGAACACCACTAATGTTATTCAATCCAGCATTCAAAGTGACAACTGTTTAGCTGAGGGAGAGCGGGAGACCAGGGCTCAAATCGTAACATCCGTTCACGGATCGAAAACCATACGAAAGAAAATTACGTGATACGTCTGGCAGTATAAGCTGAATGAGACAAAGACTACGTTCACGTACGTTATAATCTGAAAATTTGTTTTTACGTGACGGCTTATACGATATCGTATGTGGTGATTCGAGCCCAGGTTTAGAGTTGTGGTCGAGTAAGAGTAGTTGGGGAGGTAGGGATTACCTTTGCGAGTGTTTATGTATCGAGCTCAATGAGCCCGTATGGTTTATAGGTGCACATCAAGTCAGCCACGCACTTCATATGCCTGATATGTGACGCAAGATGTGACCGTTTCACCGTGTATTCATTGTGGGTCTCCATTGGAGTAGTCATGCTCTAGCTGCCTTAGCCTGCTGGGCAATGAGCTGGGATTTATCCAGGGATGCATTCGTGCAGAGCCCCAGTGTGGTTTGTAAGCAGTAGCTTAATACCATGCCAAAAATTACTCCGGGAGGGGAGTGTGGGTGATGCTCAAAGCACCGTGTGATAGCCAAGCTGGGTTAGCGTTGACCATAGCTGAAAATGCCAGCGACTTATCACTTCACTAAGTTCAGCGAAGAGATATTTGAGAATTGCATAAAAAATGCATACCCAATTAAACACGAGCGAAGTGCCTTTAAAAACCAGTGCATCTGTGTGTTCGTTGTTCTTTGTTTGAGCGGGAAATGCATAAGTCGCTTAAACAACAACATATGCGTCGATAAACACCGTTGTCGAAGAAGACGGATCAGTTAATTATCCAACGGAATTTTTGAACTCGATTGATCTTCCAGGGATGACCCCACATACTGAATTGAAAATAGGTGTACCAACTATCACGTTGCGGAATATTAATCAGCTAAAACTCCGCAACGGTACGCTACTCGCAGTTAAGAAATTGATGAAGAACGTAGTGTAAGTAAAGATTTTTACGTGGCCTTTCAAAAGTGAAGAATTCCCATGATTCCGACCGATACACCATTTCAATTTTAAAGATTGCAGTTCCGAATTCGATTGACATTCTGAATCACATTCACTATTGCTCAAGGTTATCCTTTGGAAAAGTGTGGTTTAGAGTGAGATGCGGATTGGTTCTTAGATGTTTCGTGTTCCCGTGTCGGCAAACCAGATATCCTTGATATCAATGCAGAGAATGGAAACACGACAAATATTGTGTGCACACAAGTACTTATTACAAAATCAAACTCATATGAAACGTATGCTTTGTTTCGTTAATAATTTATCATCCACGTAACAGGAATGCCACAGCAAAGCGTGGCAGGGTATAGCTAGTATATATATAAAAATGAATTGCTGTTCGTGTGTTATCGCATCACGCAAGAATGGCTCAACGGATTTGCTTCGTTTTTATTTCATTTTGTGTCTTTTTCTGTCTGTAGAAGGTTTGTAAATATAAAATGGGAAAAATGGTGTTGCCAGATATTTGCAATATCAGAAAAAAAAATTAATTGTAAACAAGCCGCAATAATGCCATTTCACTGAAAACGCATAAAAAAAATTAATTCGGAAAAAAATTTGGATAGGGTTGCCGCCTATGTAAAAACTAATAACAGTTAAATAAATCAAATTATGCCATTTAGTTTTAAAATTAAAATATTTTATGATGTATGTATATTTTCTTCGGTATTGTCTTCAGAAAAAATTTGGGGAACATATGTTTATAGTTGTTAAAAACTACGAAAAAAATCATACAAACATATATACTAATTTTTTTATTTCAGCCGCAGTTATTAATCATACAAACATATATACTAATTTTTTGTTTGTTTTTTTTTCCAGCCGCAGTTATTAAGTTTAGTCGGCCGTCAGCCGACAAGTGTATGGACGGTCGTCACTCCTTTGGGGGTGTCTTCCGTCCGCATGCACTGCCGGAAGTGCGGCTACACTTTCCACGCGGGGGCGGCTGGAAACAGGCTATAGTTACGGTCATGTCTCTGGCTATAGTGCTGGCTAGTGGTAGTCGGGCGGAGAGAAGAAAACTCTCGGGGAGGAGAGGCTGATATTAGAGGACAGTCGGGATGATGGGTTTGACATTGGTCTCACATCATTGCTCGGATCGCCTTCTGAGCTGCCTCTCTTTCCCATAAATTACCCCAACTCCAAGGTGGAACAGCATATGCCGAAGGATGCATGGCCAGGGGGGTGCCTGGTTCCTAGTATGCGGACTCTGGATACCGGTCGTCCTCCAGTTTCAACCAGACTTGCCGTGGGATCGGGATTACCGCGGTGTACTTTTCCCATTTCCCGTTTACTCGTGGGAATCACATGCAAAATTTCAATTTAAAAAAAGAGCCAGATGGAGCTCCAATACTATCACTTCCGGACCAAGACTGCACGGCTGAGGTCAGTCCGGCTAGGTCTGTGGCCAGTGGGCCGCCTACCGCTACCTCGGGCGGAGCCATTGGGCACGCGAATGGAGGCTCAGAAGTGTCTTCGGAAGCCATTGGGCTTCCCAACTCCGCCTGTTTAACAGGAGCTCCGGAATTAGTAGCCGGACCTTTGTCGAGCTCAGCTGCTGGAAGTCTGACCGAAGTTTCTTCGGACTCAGATACTGATAGCACTGTTATCCTCGATGACATCAGTGTATGCTCTGCTGTCTCAGGGCTAACCGAAGTGGCTTCGTACACTTCAACTCTCGAGAAAGGAGAGTTTTTAAGAGAGCTCTAGACCGTGGCAAGTCTAGGGAGGAGGCTCCACAAATAGCCAAGAGCATCTCAACTTCCGATGTGAAGCTGAAACGGGTGCACTCCGAGGAGCAATCCCCTCGTGACGCTGTCACAAAGAAGCCTCGACAGGCTCATATGGGGCCAACTGGCTCAGCTCCAAGAATCTATAATAGATGTCGTTATTGAGCGATCGGGGACCGACGTAAAGCCGGAGTTTGAGAGATGCGTCCCTCGAGCAGGGTGGCTTCTCGTCGTCTGCTCGAACGCACAAACCGCGACATGGCTACGGCTACACGCCGAACATATCAAGGCAAAGTGTGGTCTTGAAATTTCACTCGTTGAGGAAAGCAGTTTCCCTCGGACACATGTCATTCGGGGCTATTTTCCTCAAAGCACCCAGTTAACCGATGAGAAGGTTCTGGCCACCATCGCAGCCCAGAACCATCTCTCAACGGCGTGCTGGAAGGTGTCACGCAGACAGGTGCAGGAGCAATTTCTCCACTTGGTCATCGTAATCGCCCACGATTCGATGGTAAAACTTACTGCGGCTGAAGGTAGGATCGCCTACAGATATGGGCACGTAAAACTGCTGTTGCGAGCTAAAGAACAGCAACCGAAAGAGGCGGGCGTTACAGAGCCTGCAGAGGAAGCTAGGGGAGCTGTTACCCCGGCTGAACCCGAGCTGGACGTGCGGCCATCTACCAGCAGAGCCGCCGGGCATGCTGGCAGCTGGCACACGTCCATTTCAGCAGAGGGAGCAGCCGTGGTGAAAGCTCCTGAATCAATTCCGCAGACGGAGACCTGTGCAGGCGAGGCACATGCGGGACAAGACTCCAAGTCACTGCCAAGCAACAGGCAAGCAACTGTGCTACCTGTGGAATCAACAGCGACTGGATCCGTGGCCTCGAGTGTGACTCGACAGCCCACGTTGAATGTCGCCTTTGGGCGACAAGAAGACGTGGTTTCCAAGCCGGTAAAAAACACCACCGTAAGACCAAAACGGACCGGCGATGCCAGGGAAAAGGGGTCCCGACGAGAGCACCTTAAGAGTGCTACAGGCTAACCTACACCATGCCAAGGGGGCATCGGCCACAATTGATAGGTTAGCCAGCGAGCGCAAATTCGCAATAGGCCTGCTTCAAGAACCTTGGTTTAGCGGAGGCCAAGTAAGAGCACTGGGTAGTTCAGGTAGGTTAATCTACGACCGGCTTGGGGATACCCCCCGCGCCGCCATTTTGTTTGTCCTTGCATACGTCTACTTTCCTGGTGACGTCCCCACCATACCACCATTGGAGGTGCAGCAGCTCGTCGAATTTTGTCGACGTACAAATAGACAATTTATTACTGGTTGTGATGCGAATGCCCACCACACGGTGTGGGGCAGCTCCGATATCAACGTAAGGGGTAAGTCCCTGTTAGAATATCTGTAACAAAATAACATAGAATTTGTGAACAGGGGTTGCAAACCTACATTTATTACTGCCGTCATGGAGGAGATACTAGATCTCACTCTCTGCAGCAGATTAATTTCCGATTGTGTTTGGAATTGGCAAGTCTCGGAAGAAGCATCGCTCTCGGATCGTCAACACATAGTCTTCGAGATCCAAGGCGATCTGAGCTCCGAGGCTTGACTTTCCAGCCCAAGAAAACTGACTGGGCCCTATTTAAAACCTTAGTAAAGGTTAGGGCAGACTCGTTGCTAACCACCATTGACTCAGTCGACGAAATGGATGTCGCAGCGGATCTGCTTAACAGAGTTCTGTTGGAATCCTTCCATGACAGCACAGTTACTTGTTCCACCTTGATGAAACGTAAGGTTCCCTGGTGGAATGGGGAACTGGATGCTAAGCGTAAAACTTTCAGGAAGATCTTCAACAGGGCCGAAAGGACACATCAGTGGGACGAGTATAAGGCCTGTCTCACTGACTATAACAAGAGTATTAGGCGCTCGAAGAGGGATTCATGGAGGCGACATTGTGGAACAATTGAAACGTTACCTGAAGCCTCGCGTCTGCATAAAATTTTATCAAAGGAGTCTTCCAAAGGGATTGGCCTCCTAAGGAGGCAAGATGGCACCTTTACGAACAATAACAGGGAGACTCTACATCACCTACTTCAAGTGCATCTCCCAGGTTCCTTGGTGGAGCATGATCTGATTACCTCTGTCTCCTCGGAACACAGCTTCCCTAAACTGAGAAGTCAAAGCAGATCTGGCTCCACCTTTGACAAGGACAAGGTACGGCGGGCGGTAGAGTCTTTTGAACCCTTCAAACCAGCGGGTGGTGATGGGATCTTCCCAGCACTACTCCAAAGAAGCATTGAGGATATTATTGATCCCCTGATCTGTATATTTAGGGCTAGTTATTGCTGGGAATACATACCGTATGCTTGGAGGAAGGTGTCCCCAACAGGCCCCTTGACTTAGCTAAGTCATACAGACCTATTAGCTTAACTTCCTTCACCCTCAAAACTTTAGAGAGACTTCTAGACCTCCACATTAGGGAGAGATTTAACACTTTCACTCCCTTACATCACACACAATTCGCGTATGTTAAAGGGAAATCCACGAATTCGCCCTTACATTATCTGGTTAGTAGGATCGAAAGTGCCTTCGAGGCAAAGGAGATCGCTCTGTGTACCTTCTTGGACATCGAGGGGGCTTTTGGCCCAAAGAGGCTTAGATCCTACTACTGTTGGTTAGATCCACGCTATGCTTCGTGAGCGCGAAATTGCATTGTCCTTGGGCAATACTCAAGTGAAGATCAGAGCCGTGAGAGGCTGCCCACAGGGAGGGGTCCTTTCTACCTTGCTTTGATCACTTGTTGTGGATGACCTCTTTNCGATTGTGTTTGGAATTGGCAAGTCTCGGAAGAAGCATCGCTCTCGGATCGTCAACACATAGTCTTCGAGATCCAAGGCGATCTGAGCTCCGAGGCTTGACTTTCCAGCCCAAGAAAACTGACTGGGCCCTATTTAAAACCTTAGTAAAGGTTAGGGCAGACTCGTTGCTAACCACCATTGACTCAGTCGACGAAATGGATGTCGCAGCGGATCTGCTTAACAGAGTTCTGTTGGAATCCTTCCATGACAGCACAGTTACTTGTTCCACCTTGATGAAACGTAAGGTTCCCTGGTGGAATGGGGAACTGGATGCTAAGCGTAAAACTTTCAGGAAGATCTTCAACAGGGCCGAAAGGACACATCAGTGGGACGAGTATAAGGCCTGTCTCACTGACTATAACAAGAGTATTAGGCGCTCGAAGAGGGATTCATGGAGGCGACATTGTGGAACAATTGAAACGTTACCTGAAGCCTCGCGTCTGCATAAAATTTTATCAAAGGAGTCTTCCAAAGGGATTGGCCTCCTAAGGAGGCAAGATGGCACCTTTACGAACAATAACAGGGAGACTCTACATCACCTACTTCAAGTGCATCTCCCAGGTTCCTTGGTGGAGCATGATCTGATTACCTCTGTCTCCTCGGAACACAGCTTCCCTAAACTGAGAAGTCAAAGCAGATCTGGCTCCACCTTTGACAAGGACAAGGTACGGCGGGCGGTAGAGTCTTTTGAACCCTTCAAACCAGCGGGTGGTGATGGGATCTTCCCAGCACTACTCCAAAGAAGCATTGAGGATATTATTGATCCCCTGATCTGTATATTTAGGGCTAGTTATTGCTGGGAATACATACCGTATGCTTGGAGGAAGGTGTCCCCAACAGGCCCCTTGACTTAGCTAAGTCATACAGACCTATTAGCTTAACTTCCTTCACCCTCAAAACTTTAGAGAGACTTCTAGACCTCCACATTAGGGAGAGATTTAACACTTTCACTCCCTTACATCACACACAATTCGCGTATGTTAAAGGGAAATCCACGAATTCGCCCTTACATTATCTGGTTAGTAGGATCGAAAGTGCCTTCGAGGCAAAGGAGATCGCTCTGTGTACCTTCTTGGACATCGAGGGGGCTTTTGGCCCAAAGAGGCTTAGATCCTACTACTGTTGGTTAGATCCACGCTATGCTTCGTGAGCGCGAAATTGCATTGTCCTTGGGCAATACTCAAGTGAAGATCAGAGCCGTGAGAGGCTGCCCACAGGGAGGGGTCCTTTCTACCTTGCTTTGATCACTTGTTGTGGATGACCTCTTTATCAGACTACATGAGTGTGGTTACGATGTTGTGGGATACGCAGATGACCTTGCAATTATTGTTACGGGGAAATTCGGCAGTACTGTCTCTGACATTACGTGCGCAGCTCTTCGCGTGGTCTCAAACTGGTGTGCCAATGAGATATAAACCGAACCTTGGTTCGGTCACTCTTGCAGGACAGTACTTGAATATTCCGATGAGGTCAAATATCTGGGGATAACGCTAGATAAGAAACTTAATTGGAACTCCCATCTTGACAGAACGATTGCTAAAGCCACACGAGCCATGTGGGCCTGTAGAAGACTTTTTGGTAGGAAATGGGGGTTGAGCTCAAGGCTGATTGGGTGGCTCTACCGCAGAAGACAATACAAAAAACTGCCATACTTCGCCTTAACAAGCTGCAAAGATTGGCATGTCTATCCGTCACAGGATCTATAAGAACGTGTCCAACTGCGGCTCTAGAGTCGCTCCTGGGATGGACTCCTCTCCATATTTTTATTCAGGAATCAGCATTATTTCGGTTTCAACCGAAACTGTGCATGTATGCTTTATTTCGGTTTTTACCATATGCATTATTTCGGTTTTAAACCGAAACTGTGCATGTATGCATTACTTCGTTTTTTTTCATATGCATTATTTCGCTTTTAAAACGAAAGTATGCATATGCATAATTTCGGTATTTTCTCATATGCATTATTTCGGTTTTCAACCGAAACTGTGCATGTATGCATTACTTCGGGTTTTTCATATGCATTATTTCGGTTTTCAACCGAAACTGTGCATGCATGCATTATTTCGTATGCACAGTTTCCATATGCACAATTTCAGGGTGCCATTTCGATACGATACCATATCGATACTTTTGGCATTCGATACCGATATTTTCTACTCGATAGTTTCAAAACGATATTTTTTGGAATCGAGTACCAGAACCCTAGTATCGAATCGAATGTCATAAACTCACATTCCAACACTGAGGGAAAACCTTTTAGAATAAAAAAACGTGGTCAATTAAAAAAATACGCATATGAAAGAGCACCAACCCAACTCGTTTTAAATTTGAGTATATACGTTATCAAATATGTGGTTGTGAAGTGCACAGATGATTTTTCGTAATTAAGAAGAAAAAAATTAATTTTATGTTCCGTCTGATGGTAATTCAACCCGGACCCTCTCGGCCGCAACCAGTCAAGCGTCTTTGCACACTCAGCTACAGCCATACATGTAAAGGTGTTTTCAAATGTTGAGTTTGAATCAACATCACAGCGCGCGATTAGTGCATTTAGTCTGTTCCAATAGCAGTCCGGTTTACAGGATTTAGTCAGAACTTACAGGAAGTCGTTCCTATTGACATAAAACCTGTAAGTGGGAACACCTTTATAAAAAAAAAAATGCCACAGTTTTGCACAAAGTTTTGAAAGTTAATTTTTACATTTCTGTTGTAATATGAGCTATGTTTTTATAAAAAGTTTGCGAAAAGAAATTAGAATAAAAAACCTTGCATACATGGTGAAAAGTTCTCTGTGTCAATACATTCTCACAATATTTTCAACTCTAATAATGGACTTAGAACTCTAATAATGGATTTATTAAAAAATAATTTTGTTATTTCATTATCGCGTTTTTGAACTCAATAAAATATGTATGCTGATTTGCTAATTATAAATTAATTTAATTTTTAATTTTTTGCATCACAAAAGATTTGAAAATAGACTGAAAAGGACTTGAAAAAGACTCGAAAATGTTTAGAAATACGAATGAAAAATGACTGGGAAAAAACTCGCAAGTGATTTGAATTACAATTGAAAAATGACTCGAAAAAGGCTCACAAAAGCTTACAAATACGCATAAAAATGACTCTCAAAAGATAGAAATGCAACTGAAAAATGACTAACAAAAGACTCGAAAACGATTAGAAATAGAGCTTATTAATTACTCGAGGAAGACTCGAAAGTGTTTAGAAATACGCCTGAAAAGTTATTCGCACGATACTCGGAAATGATTGTAAATACGACTCGAAAAAGTGTCAAAAATGGTCAGAAAAGTGGGTAGTAAAAGACTCGTGAAGAAGAGTCGCGGCCAGGGTACCATTTTCTTTTATGATCAGAATATGAGCGCATTTATGATTATTTTAATCGCGGAGAGGATGCAAAAAATACTCGAATATGATCAATAATTTCAGAAAATGCTGGGTGGGTTCTAAAGGTGGGTTATAGTGTTATTGATTTTTAAGTACATAGTTCAATAAGTGTCATGTTGTGGAATCATTATTGTTTTCAGTTAAATTTGATAAATAAATTGTGCTATGCCTGCAATAAGAAGGTTGAATATCGGTCGGCGCGGTCGTACTGCCAATACAATGAGAAATTATCGGACACGTCAAGTCGATGATGAGCGTACAACTCAAAATGAATTGAATCGACAACGAATGTTGCAAGTACGATTGATGCAGACGCAGGAAGAGGCAGCGCTCGAAATACAGTCGATAGATTAAGAATGAGACGCAATCGGGAGATTGCAAATCGATCAGCTGACAATCGCACCAATCGTAATGCCAGTAATCGACGGCGAAGGCAAAGCTGCGCCCCAACAAATCTGCAACGTGCTGCGTTCCACTACGACTCTACGATTGACTATAGTGCGGAAATATCCATCTCTATGGGATCTATGAGCGTCGTTTGTTCTCATTGTAAGGCAATCAAATTTTGAAATGAAGCCGCCGGATTATGTTGTGCAGGTGGCAAAGTTAAATTACCGGCATTGATTCCTCCACCCGAGCCTTTGCGTTCATTAATATCAGGAATAGGAAGTGATTCGAAACACTTCCTGCAGAATATTCAGACCTACAATAAATGCTTCCAAATGACTTCATTTGGCGCTACGCACATAATAAGAGACAATTTCAATCCGACGTTTAAGATAAGCTCCGGTTAATTTTGAAATAACTTAACCTTCAAAATGGGAACATATGATTGAATTATATAATCAATTCTTATTAGTTAATAGCCGTGTTCTTTTACACACATATTAATCTGCGCTTAAATTTTAATATTCTATTCAATAGTAAAATAAACATGAAAGAAGGAAAAATAATAATTCATTCAGTAGGTAAGGTTAACTCCGCCCACTGATTCCATATGGGTATTTCCATGATTTCGGACGCGACATTAGTACGACTTAAGAGCTAAGTAAATCGTATAGTAATGGAAGTGACTTACAAAAAATTGTGCCGATGGAGAGCACCAGGGTTACATATATGCAAAGCTTAATAGCTGAGAACGATGCAGTCAACTTGAAAAGATTTTCAGTCGTGGATGACCTTTTCGTAGAAATGCCCATATGAATTAACGAGTTCATATATATAATAGCTTTGTGATGCTTAAAAATGGGAGAAAAATAAATAGAAACATCACACATTGGTTTAACGTCTAAATGACAAGTTCAAGGTCAAATTTACCATAGAGCAAACGCAGAAGCTCAGCAACGCTGCGCTCATTATTCCAACACGAAGCGCGAAATTGTCCAACAAAGTGCAAGCATTACTTCATGAGCACAATGAATTGATTAGAATGTTTAAGACGGATCTAGATCGGATGCCGTCTGATAATTATAAGATTGTGATCCGAGCTGACAAAACTCCACCCGAAGAGCATGCAGGTCGATTCAATGCACCGACAATAGCCGATGTGGCTATAGTGATTGTTGGAGAAAACGTGCAATCAAGAGATATTATCCTTGAACGCAGAAGCGACAATTTACAACGAGTGTCAGAGACACACCGGTCGTACGATGCTTTGCAGTATCCATTGTTGTTTTGGCAGGGTGAAGATGGATATCATTTCACAATTAAAATGATAAACCCTTCAACTGGTGAGTAACGTTATAAATTACTGCATAAATCATCCATTATATTCATATTTGTTAAAGTGTAGGCATCGAGTCGAACAAAAAAGTAAGCGCGATGAATTTTTACGCCTATCGAATGATGGTTCGTGAAAATGACGATAACTACCTTCTGAAATGTCGCAAGCTATTTCACCAATATGTCGTTGACATGTACGTTAAAATCGAAACCGAGCGCTTGACTTTTATAAGTTGCGTTCTGAAGAGTACATTCATCTTCGTGATGCAATCAACATAGACGGTAATGCTAATAATGTTGGTCGAATGACGATTTTACCAGCTACGTACATTGGAAGTCCACGCCACATGCATGAATATGCACAAGATGCGATTACATATGTTCGCCTATACGGGCGCCCAGATTTGTTCATTACTTTTACCTGCAATCCCCAATGGAAGGAGGTAAAAGACGTTCTATTTCCGGGCCAATCGTCACTAGACCGTCATGATATAACGACACGTGTTTTTAAACAAAAATTGAAATCACTTATGAATTTAATTGTAATCAGCCGTGTATTTGGCGAGACACGTTGTTGGATGTACTCAGTTGAGTGGCAGAAACGTGGGTTGCCACATGCCCCCATTCTAATTTGGTTAGTTGATAAAATAAGACCCAATGACATTGATGACGTTATTTCAGCAGAAATTCCTGAGGAAGCGGCTGATCCAGGATTGTTTGCAGGGGTAACAAAAAACATGATTCATGGCCCATGCGGACGACTGAAACCCAACTCGCCATGCATGATCGATAGGAAATGTTCAAAGCGATATCCAAGGGCGTTGATTGCTGATATAACCGGAAATGATGGGTATCCGTTGTATCGTCGTCGATCCACTGATTTTAACGGAAAATCTACCACCTTGAAAATAAATGGACAGGATGTTGAAGTCGACAATCGGTGGGTCGTACCTTATTCGCCATTATGGTCTAAGGCGTTTAACGCTCATATCAACGTGGAATACTGCAATTCTGTCAAATCAATTAAGTACATATGCAAATATGTCACAAAAGGACGCGACATGGCGGTTCTCGGTGTTACTGGTACAAATACGAACGACGAATTAACGCAGTACCAATTGGGACGGTATATTAGCAGCAATGAAGCGATATGGCGAATTTTTTCATTTCCCATTCATGAAAGGTATCCTATTGTGGTCCATTTGGCAGTCCACCTCGAAAATGGCCAACGGGTATACTTCACAACGAATAATGCAATTCAGAGGCCAGAAATTTCACCATCTACAAAACAAGTTTATTCGCGACGTGCCGAACCGACCCATTTGCAAGAACGTTGCTTTACGCTGAAATGCCGCGATATTACACGTGGAATCAATCTTCAAAAACATTCCAACGACGCAAACAAGGAACGCCAGTTGCAGGCCATCCGGGTGTCTTTTCAACAGATGCGTTAGGACGCATTTATACAGTGCATCCCAGTAGTGATAAATGCTTTTATTTGCGTTTGTTATTAGTTAATGTTCGTGGACCGACATCGTTCATATCTGTGAGAACAGTGCGCGGCGAAGTGTTTGCAACATATCGTGAAGCATGCCAAAAGATACAATTGCTGGAAAATGATATGCATTGGGAATATACGTTAGCTGATGCAGTACAATCATCTTATCCACATCAACTACGGACGTTATTTGCAATCGTGATATCGACATGTTTTCCTTCAAACCCCATCAATTTATGGGAAAAATTTAAGGACCATTAGACCGAAGATATTTTACATCGAATGCGCTGTGCCACTTTATATCCCCAAATAGAAGTGTCAATGGATGGTTGTTTTATTTACATTAAAGTTTAATACAAATGTATATTTTAGCAATTGTACTGATTTTAAACATTTTTAAATAAGCAAAAGTAATTATTAAGAGAAATTTAATGTTTATCAGACGTAGTAATTAAAAGTTGATTGACTCCGCTAGCGACCCGAATACTACTGGCTTCTCGGCTTTTCTAAGCAGGGTTGCCAAGCGTGACAGCTCGGCCTATCCTGAAGGGAAATCGTCCTCGATTTCTTCGGAGTCGGTTAAATCGTCGTCGAGCTCAGGACTGCTTTCGCACCAAGGTTTAATTTTGCTGGATTCAAAGATGGAGCAGAATTTTCGTGCTTTGATTTGTAAACCCGGTATATCCTCAACCATATATCGGTCTTTATTTAAGATTTTTGCGATGCGATACGGACCTCGGTATTTAGGTATTAGTTTACGCGATTCACCGGTTGCGGGCGGCTCTTGCTCAATAACCACGAGATCGTTTTCTTTAAATACGCGCGGTGTGGCACGTTTTGCGTCAAACCGTTTTTTCTATTTCTGTCTTTCGCGTTCAACATTTTCATTTGCTTGATTTCGCTTATCAACAATATTTACCGGATTTTCGTAATCAGTCGTATCATGATGCACCGCGGCTAGCAATCGGTTGTGTACTATATCGCGAAGGTTGAAATCAAATATAAGTTCATTAGGACTAAAACCGCAGTACTGTTTTTCTGAGAGTTTATAGTCCATTGTAAATTCTTTCGGGTTTTCAGTTGATGTACGCAAAAAGTTCAATATTGTCTGATTCGCGCGCTCGATTTGGCCGTTTGAACGCGGTGTTCGCACAGCAGTTTTAACGTGTTTTATATCGTTTTGTTGGCAGTATAGTTCAAATGTCTTGGAGGTGAAAGCGGTACCTCTATCAGTGATTACTTGCGACGGTAACCCGAAATATGACGTAATTACATTTAACACGGTTATAACATGCGAAGTCTTTGTATCGCGCACTGGTTTAACAATAAAAAATTTAGAAAACGCATCTGATATGGCAAGGATGTAATTGTTGCCTTTTTTACTGCGTACGAATGGACCTAAATGATCCATATGGATTACGCGAAATGGTATCGGTTCGAGACTGTCGTAGTGTAAGTTACCTTCAGTTTTGCCTGAACGTGCTTTTCGGTAACAGCAGTCTATACAAGCGGCTATATAGCTTTTGACATATTTTCGAATTTGCGAAAACCAAAATGTTTGTCGTATGCGTTCAATAGTTTTATCGACGGAAAAATGACCAATTTGATCATGGCACAGTTGAACAACACGCCATCTTACTGCTTTCGGCACCACGAACTTTAGTGCACTATCTTCTTTACGGTATAGTCGATGATTGTGAATTTTATATTCTTTGCGTAACTCAGGTTCACGTGGCGACTTAGTTTTTCCACTCAGAATAGCGATGATTTCGTTTAACACAGGATCTTGCAGTTGCATTGTGTACAACCAGTCGTCTACGTTTGGATCTATCTTCATTACGAACCCAGCTGGTTCAACGTTACCTGCAGGTTGATCTGGTTATCTGCTTAAGGCATCTACGTGAGCTAAAGAGCTTCCAGAACGATGCACGGCCTCAAATTCAATTTCCAGAAGTTTCAGCCACCAACGCGCAATTTTCGACTTCAGTTCTTTGTTGTCGCGAACTTTAGCAACTGCTGAGCAATCAGTAACCAGTCGAAATCTTCTGCCCAACAGGTAGATGCGAAAACGCTCGAGAACCTCGACTACGGCCATCGATTCTAATTCGTAGGAGTGGTAGCGGCTTTCTACATCGGTGCAATGTCTGCTGTAGTATATTACAGGCTTCCAGTTCTTACTGTCTTTCGATTGTAGTAACACACCGGCAAGACCAACGCTGCTTGCATCAGTGTGTACTTCGTGTTGTGCCGTAGAATCAAATAAGGCTAAAACAGGTTCATTCGTCAGTATCTCGATGATTTTAGAAAAAGCGTTTTTCTGTGGTTCGTCCCGAAAAAATTTATTTTCGTTGGCTTTGTGTGTCAAAATCGTAAGGGGTTTCGTTAGCAATGCGTAATTTGGCACAAATTTCCTAAAAAACCTAGTAAGTCCAAGGAATCTTCTTAATTCGGTGATATTCGTCGGTGTTGGGAAATTTCGTATGGCCGATACTTTTCGTGTTTCCGGCGTTATACCATTTTCATTTATGATATGACCCAGATATTCGATCTCGGGTTGCAAAAACTTACATTTCGATAGACGCAGGGTTAATCCAGATTCTCGCAATAAACCGATAAACTTCTGGAGTCATTGCAAACCCTATTCTATTGTACGGGTAGGAATGATGACATCATCGAGGTATGCGAGTACTTCGCCAGGCTTCATTTTAACTATCAGTTTATTCATCACAGCCTGAAACATGGCTGGAGCGTTGACTAAACCAAACGGCATACGATTGTACTCGTAGTGACCGTCTGTTGTTACGAATGCTGTATACTTCTTACAACTTTCACCAATCTCTATCTGGTGGTAACCCATACGCAAATCTAAAGAAGTAAAGAACTTGTTACCTGCTAGTTGCGCATAGTGTTCCTCCATTATTGGCATTGGTCCGTTATTTTGTTCAAACAGCGATAATCAACGTAGAGACGGTGTTCTCCATTACTCTTTTCAACTAGCACGACTGGAGAGGCGTACAGTGAGTCAGACGGACGTATAATGTTGTTTTCAAGCAACTCGTTTATAATACTGGATATGATTTGGACCCAGTTCGGAAAGTTTCTCCGCAAACACTTCGCGATTTGTATTCAATATATTTTTCAGCTTGTTACTTTCGCTTGCATTACCATTTGTTACATTTGTAATATTTAATACTTTTTCGAACTTACATTGACCGCTTTCAATTATGAGACGCGATCCATCACGACACAAACTATCTGTACCCAGCAACACATTCTCACTTAACAAGTCATCGTTTACGACCAACATGTCTGCTTTATATTTTTCGTTATCAATCTCTAACAATGCATTTAGTTTACCGTTACACACAACCTTACCACCTCCAAAACCATTTAGTGTAACATAACATGGGATAACTTCACCCAGCGATTTGCAGAACGTTTCCCGTACGAATGTGCTGGTACTTCCCGGGTCAATAAAAGCGTTTGAATTATGTTCATTAACTTTAATTGGTTTAATTATACCGTTTTCGCAAATTATTTTATTTTCAAGCGTTTTACCAATTGCACGGATATCGTTTTTGGGTTTTTTCGGACAATTTTCGGTTTTGTGATTAGTGCGCAAACACTTCTCGCAACGCTGCTTTTTTTGAGGTTCGGGGCACTTTAATGCGTAGTGACCGAATTTAAGGCAGTTATAGCACTTCACATTTTCAAACGTTTTCGAAACACGATTTTCACTTGGGGTGGTATTCGTACTGTTTTGTGGGAAATTTTTCGGTTTATACTGCGTTACCGGCTTGATTTCGTTAAACACACTGTAGTTGTTAATATCGCGTAACAAGTCATTGCACCGCACATAGTCATTTAATATTCTCCTGCGTAAGTCAACATCATTAATACCGTTTATGATATGAAGGGCGATGGCATTTTCCGACAATCCACCTTTCATACCAAGAGAATACATCTTATAATAGTATTCTTGTGGAGATTCATTCGTCGATCGCTTTTGTCGTGACAACTTAATGTGTATTTCGGCCGTGTTCTCGGAATGCGGAAAATCGTTTAAAAATCGCGAAACAAATTGGGACCATGTCATAAAAATCTCCGGCAGCGAATCAACCCAAAGCTTTGCCGACCCTTGCATCTTTTGCTGCACTGCACATAACAACATACTTTCATCCCACCGGTATGCGTTTTTAAGCATTTCGACCCTTTTAACAAATTCAGTTGCATTCAGTGAAGAATCCGATATGGGATTAAACGATGGTAAAAGGTCTATTATGTCACGTATTTTATAAACCGGATTATAACTATTAATTGGCGGATATGCTTGCTGGGGCGTTTGCAAGTGCGTGAATGGAACTCTATAAGCGTTCATGTTTAGGGATGCAAACGATGCATCGATGTTTCTGAAACATCGATAACATCGTCCAAAAAACCGATGTTTACCATCGATATTTGAAAATTACTCAACATCGTAAAATTGGCGATATATCGATGTCAATTTTAACGATGTTTTAAACATCGACTTTAGTTTCGGTTCAAAATTGCCATTGCGTTCACATCTTTATGTTATATTCTTTGGGCTCTGTCACACGGTCAGTATTTATTGACGTGATCCAAGTATCGCGATATTTATTGACGGTGTAGTATGCAGTATTGATGGATCGTGATCCATATCGCAAAATTTCTAAAAATTTTGAAATCTGGATCGCGGATCGCTATACCGTCAATAAATATTGAACGTGTAGCACTTTCAAAACGCGATCCATACATTTCTTTAGTACATCTTTTACTCTCATAATGTAAACATCGGCTCTGCCTTCACTCTCGGGGCTTAAAATCTTTCAAAACAAATTGAACAAATCTTAAAATAATTGTGGAATGCATTATCTGTAAATTATACGTACAAAATAAAAATATTTTCTTGCGTCATAATAAGCGTTCAGCAAAAAAAATATGCAAATACTGACGCGCTAAATATTGAACATGTAGCATTCGTGCGCGATCCATCAATCCATCAATATGGATCGCGATCCAAATATCGTGATAATTACTGACCGTGGGACAGAGCCCTTTGGGTAAGCGTATTACGGGTGATGGCAGCCCTGCACTTAATAAAAGCAATTGGCAACGTTGAACATAGGCGATTTCCATGACGTAGTTACAGTATTTCAACACGACTTAAGGTGAGTGTAAGTATTATCTGCGCGTAAACAGCAAATCTATTATGACATTGGAAGGAAATCTAATTAAATTCAAAAAACCACCCATTGAAATGTTAACAGTGTAGCAGTTTAGATGGACACTAGGTTTTTCTTAAAATTTTAACAAGCATTAAGTCAGTTCCAGGTATTTCAGGATTTGCAGGTTTTACAGGTAAAGCGGTTTTCGCCATTAACAAACCTTATGGAAGGTGGCGTACGTTAACAGCTTCCTGTAAAAACCTGCAAATCATGAAGTACCTGTAACATACTTTTTAAAAAAGAGAAACATAGGAAAATATCGATGTATCGATAGTTTTGGAGCGATTTTTTTCGGCATCGATGTTAGTGTTTACGATACATCGAAATATCGATGTATCGATGTTGGCTCTGAAAATTTGCATTCCTATTCATGTTAACGTTGGGAATTCCCGCGTCAGTAAGTATTTTACCCTCACTAACCGGAACCGTATTCGTTCGCGCTTGCACCGGATTCGATTGTAGCGATGGTATATGATTATTTGCTGCCCATGAAATTGGAGTATACGTTGCTCTTGTATTTACGGGCGAGGAAATGCTACAGGGAGCGAAATCATTTCGACTAGTGACAACATTAGTTTGCGGCATTTCTAAGTTTCGAATTGTATTTTCTAATTCGGATATACGCTCAAGTAAACACGAATTAGCACTTGCACTCTCAAATCTATTTTCCTCCATATTTCCTTCTAATCGATCTATTAAATCTATTTTCCTTCCACTACTCGGAAGACCTGCTTGTTTACATTTCTTTTTAAGTTCAGCTATTGTCATTCTCTGTAATTCTGACATTTTGTTTTGCTTCTAATTTTTCTTTCATCTACCTGCACCTGCGCACTCTATCGTATTTCATCACAGTTATCAATGTCACAAATGTGAATTCGTCCGTTGCTTGCAACTTTTAAGCACGAGCGAAACAAAAAACTTGGCTTCGAACTTTCAACGAAAGCTTTTTAACGAAAAGCTGCGTACTTTCAAACTATAACCGATCAATTTGTTAAACCGAAACTTTTTACGAAGGTTCTCTGCTGACTGCGACGTGTCGTGAAATGCAAACGATGGCAGAGGAGTCTCGAATTCTCGCGAATTTATGCCAGCGGAGTCTAGGGACGTTCCGATACCATCAAAGTATCGATACCTACTCAAATGAGTTTACTCAAATCCCTATTTCGATACTACTTATATGAGTGAACCGAATGTATCGATACCTACTTATATCGATAACTTTTCATCCTTTTATATGCAACAAAGCGAAAGTAATTTTCAGGCGTTATCTGTGACATACCTTTTGCGACATCTGAGTGGTAGATCGACCTATCTCGGCAGCCAGATTGAAAGCGCCCTATATGAGAAAACTTTTCAAAAGCACCCTATTCCAGAATTTAATTGAAAAACGCCTTATATCAGAAAACTTTTCAAGACCACCCTCTTTCAGAACTCGGTACAAAAACGCCCTATCTCAGCTGCCGATTCAAAGCGCCCTATCTCAAATATTTTCAATATATTTTCAATTGAGGTATCGATATGTTTATTTGATCATTAGTAACATTAGAAGTAATACCATTACTTAGACAAAAAATTAAACCTTTGAAAGGTTCCCACAAAACGTTACGGCTACAAGGCATTGCTTGATCTTTGTAAAAATATATCCCCTCTTTAGATTTTGGCGGTGCCATTACTTAGATCAATTATTTTTCATAAAAGCGAAGCAATTATTTTCCATAGAAAATATATGACCGAAAGATATGGCACTTCCTCGAATCGATTCGATACAAGTACTTTTATTTCGATACTAAGTAGGTATCGATGAAACGATTCAAGTAAAAAAAGTAGTTGGTATTGAAACAAAAGTATCAAGTACATACTCGTATTTACTTATATCGGAACATCCCTAGCGGAGTCTCGATTTTCCAACGCATTAAACGCACGATGCACCAACAAAATTTGCGTTTTCAGTATATAAAAGGTGCACTTATTTTCGATCCTCAATACGTGAGGAGAAGTATCAACACTTTATTTTCTTATTTTTATTATTTTATTTATTTAATCGGTCTAAGATGATCGAAAATTCACTTCGGTTCACTTCTCACTTCTGACCTGTCAATGGATGGTTGTTTTATTTACATTAAAGTTTAATACAAATGTATATTTTAGCAATTGTACTGATTTTAAACATTTTTAAATAAGCAAAAGTAATTATAAAGAGAAATTTAATGTTTATCAAGACGTAGTAATTAAATACTACTGGCTTCTCGGCTTTTCTAAGCAGGGTTGCCAAGCGTGACAGAAGTCAATGCAGAAATGCATAATGAAGCATTGGTAATGGTCGAGGACATCTGCCTTATAATGGTAAATAAAGGATTGACGCAATTAGGTATGATTTCACCCAATCGATCTATGTATATCGCATTTAATCAAGAGTGGCACCGTGAACAACAATATAATCTTAACGATTTGAATGAAAGTTTGCATATGAATATCCCAAAACTTAACCACCAACAAAAACAAATTTACGACACAATAATGGGAGCTGTCAGCGACGGAACTGGAGGAATATAGGTACAGGAAAAACCTTCGTGATATCTCTTATTTTGGCAAAAATAAGATCTCAAGGTCAGATTGCCTTGGCACTTGCATCATCGGGAATCGCTGCTACGTTGTTGCATGACGGACGAACTGCACACTCTGCTCTAAAGCTCCCACTGAATATGCAAATGCATGAAAACCCAACCTGCCACATATCCAAGGCCCGTGGGATGTCAAAAGTTCTACAGCAATCGCCGCGGAGATTACAATCTCTTTGGTGGTGCATTAGTACTGCTGGCCGGTGATTTTCGGCAGACACTTCCCGTCATCCCAAGAGCAACGGCTGCTGATGAAATTAACGCGTGTCTAAAATCTTCTGATTTGTGGCGGTATACCAAAACGCTAAAACTACCTTTAAACTTGCGCATCCAGTTGCAAAACGATCAAACCGCTAATGTGTTTTCGAAGCAATTAATGGACATTGGAAACGGGAAAATTTCTGTAAATATTGCAACCGGACTAATCACCTTGCCCGTAGATTTTTGCAATCTTACTGCTTCGAAAGAAGAGCTCATCCAGAAGGGTTTTCCGAATATAGCGCATAGCTATAAAAACCACGACTGGCTAAGTGAATGATCTGAACACGGCCATTCAAAGTGAAATACCAGGTCAGGTTATTTCTTACAAACAGGTGGATACGGTCATGAATCAAGATGAGGTCGTCAACTACCCACCGAGTTTTCAAAATCCATCGATTTGCCTGGGTTTCCACCACATAATCTGCAGTTGAAAGTCGGTTCGGTGATTATGATGCTGCGCAATATCAATCAACCTCGACTTTGCAATAGGACCAGACTATCGGTAAAGAAACTGATGAACAATGCCATTGAAGCAACTATTCTTAACGGAAAGTATAAGGGTGAAGACGTTTTAATTCCAAGAATCCCGATGATCCCGAATGATATGCCATTTGACTTTAAACGCCTTCAATTTCCAATTCTTCTCGCTTTCGTAATTACCATCAACAAGGCACAAGGTCAGTCATGGTCAGATATGAAATTTGACTTTAAACACCTTCAATTTCCAATTCTTCTCGCTTTCGTAATTACCATCAACAAGGCACAAGGTCAGTCATGGTCAGATATGAAATTTGACTTTAAACACCTTCAATTTCCAATTCTTCTCGCTTTCGTAATTACCATCAACAAGGCACAAGGTCAGTCATGGTCAGATATGAAATTTGACTTTAAACACCTTCAATTTCCAATTCTTCTCGCTTTCGTAATTACCATCAACAAGGCACAAGGTCAGTCCTTACAAGTTTGTGGCATCAATTTAGAGTATCCGTGTTTCTCGCAGGGTCAACTTTACGTCGCTTGCTCTCGAGTTGGTAAACCATCATCGTTATTTATATACACAGTGAACGGACAAACAAAAAACGTGGTTTATCATCAGGCATTGCTGTGAGCATCATTTTTAACCGACTTCCAAAAAAGGAGGAGGTTATCAGTTCGTCGGAATCTTTTTTTTTTTTTTTATGTATGTTACCGCATAACTTTGGACCACGTCGACCGATAATTCTTTTTGCTTCGGAAAGGTAGTGTCTCAGAGGTGGTCCCATACTAATCTGGTTAAGATCCGATCAGTGGATCATGAGATATATATATATATATTTTTTTTATATGAGAGTTGAAGTCGGTTTTTTTTTTTGCTAAAAATTACTAGTTTACAGTAGAAAACTAAGTGTATCCTTTAATGAATTCAAAGGTTTTGAACGGTAATCGTCTTAATTACGGTACCAATACGTATGTAAATTGAAGGTCCATGCTTGATGCACGCATAGTGCGATTTCGTATGTTCGCCAATATGAGATCTGTTCTAATTTGTAGCTGACAATGTAGGGATGTAAAAGTCCATTTATTAATTAACAAAACACGTTGCAGGATGCCCGCAATTCAATTCATTTTATTTACGCTGTAATTTATCAAGCAAACCTATAAGCATCATTTAGTTAATTTAAATTCATTTAGGGAGTTCACAAGGTGTTGTATACTGTCGTACTGATGTATGTCATAAACTTTAAACGGCTAAAACTATATTTAAGGAATTCGCAAGCTAACATAAAAGTTTTATTATGAAATTTCACACAATTAAAAAATAGTACGTGGTGATTTCAAGTCCTCTAAACATTTATTTGGCCGTTAAAAACTTTACAACATACAACAATACGACAAGTACGACACCTTGTGAACCACCCAAATATCACTTCGAAATCACCAATAAACTATAGCTATGAAATAAATGACTTAATTTTAAAATACATATGCTCATTGAAGTTTTTTTTCTTTTCTTTGGACTTTGCATGAAGGAAGTAAATGTTAGGCACAACAACGTGTGCCGGGTCTGCTAGTCTTTATACAGGGTGTCCCAGAAGTAACGTGCCAAACTTTAGGGGAAGGTAGGTGGGGGGGTGAGCTCCCTGATAAACAAAAAATCAGGTAAAAGTGTCACCGTTTTTGAAATATTTACATTTTTTCGAATTTAAAAAAAATCGTGCCTTTTCATGTGTTTTCTTTAACTGCAACTACAAACCGGGCAATACTTAGTAAATTTTTTATGTAAAATACTTCCAGATAGTTGCTTCTCCATACTCAAATGCAATGTAGTTAAAATATATTAAGGAACCATCATAAAATTATGACTATTTCTGGATTTTTAACTTTTTGATATTTTCTTCCTTAACTTTGACTATCTCGGGTGAAAAAAAATGTGACTGAGCTATAACTTTACATTACATAAAAAAATTGCTCATTTAATAAAGATTTCAGAAAGGTGCCACACTTACTGTTTTGAATAGAAAAAAAAAGTTATAGCCGCTTTTGTGGGTAAAGGACTGAGACATGCTAGAATGTATTTATTAGATTTAAATTGAATTTTCTCTTGTTACCGTCAAATGACATGCTAAATAGTACAAAGGTACATTATTACCTGCTCCTGACATTATTTTGTGTTACTTACCGGAATTCGGACTAGAGTCTATAACAAGGGCTATATCTATCAATATTTTTTGTGAAGCATGGATTCACGTGAAATAAAATATACATGAGTCGTTTGAAGAGAAATTTATTCATTTATTGATAAAATATGCTCAAATTGGCGACCTTCTACTCTAATACAAGCTCGGCACCTTTTAAGAAAAGACGCTTTTAGAGATCTTAAACTCAATTGGGCTATCTCAGCAGCAGCTCCATTTATTTGTTCCCGCAAATGCTCTTCGTTTTGAATTGTTTTTGAATAAATTTTGTCCTTAAGACAGCCCCAGTAGAAAAAATCTAATTGATTCAGGTCTGGCGATCGAGCGGGCCACGTGATTGGCCCGTATCGTCCAATCCATCGGCGAGGATAAGTTTCGTCTAAATGAGCTCTTACTTCACGCCCGTAGTGAGCAGGGCACCCGTCATTTTGCAGCCATAGTCTTCGCCGCAGGTTTAAGGGTACATCTTCCAAAAGAGTTGGAAGCCGTTCCTGAAGGAACTCTAAATAACTGTGAGAGTTGAGCGTTGGCGGCAGTTCCACAGGTCCCAATATCTGACAATTAAAAATACCGCACCATAAATTTATTTTGTACCGGTACTGCGAACGATCTTCTCTCATTTCGTGAGGATTGTCTATCTGCCAACTGTGAAGGTTATGTAAATTAAAATAACCATCACGTTTGCATGATGATTCATCGCTCCAAATTATTTTATTAAAAAAGTTGGGGTCTGATTCATGCATTCGCAACATTTCACGGCAAAATCTAACCCTCGACAGGTAATCTCTTTCCTGTAGAGCCTGAACACGTTGAATGTGGTAGGGATGAAATCGATGGTCTTTTAAAGCTTTGTGAACTGTAGTTTTTGGTATTCCCGTCCGTCTTTCCATCATTCTCC
>NW_016160400.1:47188-60173 GCF_001687245.7 Rhagoletis zephyria
TTTTTTTTCACCCGAGATAGTCAAAGTTGGGGAAGAAAATATCAAAAAGTTAAAAATCCAGAAATAGTCATAATTATATGATGGTTCCTTAATTTATTTTAACTACATTGCATTTGAGTATGGAGAGGCAACTATCTGGAAGTATTTTACATAAAAAATTTACTAAGTATTGCCCGGTTTGTAGTTGCAGTTAAAGAAAACACATGAAAAGGCACGATTCTTTTTAAATTCGAAAAAATGTAAATATTTCAAAAACGGTAACACTTTTACCTGAAAATTTTTTGTTTATCAGGGAGCTCACCCCCCACCTACCTTCCCCTAAAGTTTGGCACGTTACTTCTGGGACACCCTGTATATAAAAATGAATTGCTCTTCGTGTGTTATCGCATCACTCAGGAACGGCTCAACGGATTTGCTTCGTTTTTGTTTCATTTTGTGCCTTTCTATCTGTAGAAGGTTTGTAAGGAGAAAAATGATGTTGCCAGATATCTGCAATATCAGAAAAAAAAAATTATTGTAAATGAGCCGCAAAAATGCTATTTCACTGAGAAAGTATAAAAAAAAATTAATTCATAAAAAAGATTGGATAGGGTTGCCACCATTCGAAAAAAAATTAGTATGCATAAATGGATTGCTTTCATTTGTTATCGCATAACTTAAGAACGGCTCAAGGGATTTGCTTCGCTTTTATTTCATTTTGTGTCTTTCTCTCTGTAAAATGAATGTAAAGAAACAATTGGAAAACCGGTGTTGCCACATACTTCAAAAATAAAAAATAAAAATTTTAATTTACATAAGCCGCAATAATGTACATTAATAAGAATTCATTAACAAATTTAATAAAAAAAATATTTGAAGATGTTTGCCACCACTCGACAAAAATCTTTACATATAAAAATAAAATGCTGTTCGTTTGTTATCGCATAACTCAAGATCGGCTCAACGGATTTGTTTCGTTTTTATTTCATTTTGTTTCTCTTTATCTGTAGAAGGTTTGTAAAGAAAAAATTGAAAAACCGGTGTTGCCATATATCTGAATTATCAAAAAAAAATTAATTTTAATAAGTAATAATGCTATTCCACTGCGAATGTATGAAAACACTTAAAACAGAAAAAATTTGCATAGGGTTCCCACCATTCGAATAAAATCTTATGTCACGGTGTTTGTGGTCAACTCCTTCCAAACAGCTTGAGCGATTTGTATGAAATTTTTTGTGTATATTTGGAAATATATGAAATCAATCGCATACTCATGGATGTTATTGGAAAACCGAATTTTTCATGCCGCATAGCTCTGAAAGCGTTTATTGTAGGATACTGGAACTTGGTATGGAGATATATAAAATCAATTTAGAAAATAAGCGCGGGGAACAGGTCGTAAAGTGAGTGGCGCTAAGTGAAGAAGGCGTGGCACCTACTATAAAAACCAAATTTTTCATACTGCATATCTCTAGAAGTGTTCATGATAGAGTACTGGATCTTTGTAGGGATATATATGAAATCAATCGCGGAGAAAAACTGGAGCTATTGGAAAAGGGGGCGTGGCACCCTCCCATACGAAATTAAACGCATACTCATGGAAAAATGGATGTTATTGGAAAACAGGCGTGGCACCTCTCATATAAATCGAGTTTTTCATACTGCATATGGGGTTGTTCGAGTCGCAATCACAACCGCAGTGTTGCGCGCATTATTAGAGTATCACGTTCGGTGTGAAATTCCAACGTTTTATCAGTTGGGAACTTGCAACAGTTTTGCAAACTTTCATCAGTGGCGCAGTATTGCCGCTGTTATTACGTGCCTCGAACGTGGCCTATTTCTGGATGTGTTCATTGCAGTCAAATACTCTACTCTACTCAAATAAACCGAATTTTTCATAATGCACATTCCTGGAAGTGTTCATGGTTAAGTATTCGAACATATAGTAGTATAGAGATATACGAAATCAATCGCATACCCTCAGATAAAATTGGAGATATTTAAGAAGGGGGCGCGGCGTCTTCCCAAAGGTACTGAAGGTGTATATACATACATATAATACTTCGTTCATGTGTTTGTAAGTGAATCGATTTTAACGAAATTTTTTTCGGTATGAGTAACTACGAAGTTGTTCAGATTCCCAGTTTGACCTACCAGGCGGCGCTGGTATCGTGTTATTGTTAAAATCTTAGTTATGATCCGATCTGGCATATACTCAAGATACTTATGTAATGGTAACGGTAAGGGCAATACTATTGCAAAAAACAGCCGCCGGGTGACGCTGGGGTCGAGTTGTTACTAAAAAGCGTCAAGTGAGAAAAAGTGCCGTGAATCTCTGATTACATCGACGTGCTGTGCCACCGAGTATGCCGAGCTCCCGTGTGTTGCGATTGGCCCAATGAACGTGATTTACGTGCTTCATTCGGATACACCAGGATTGAGTTGTCCAGGGGTCAATCTCAAATGACCAGCATTATGTCTACCATCAGAACCGTTGCGCTCTTTGATAAGAGCTTTAAGGTATTTCGACTGAAATAAGTGTGTGTGGAACAACGATACTCACCAATTTTTAAATTGTCACCAACTATACCATATAGTTTCTAGGACAGATGGGAATGATGAATGGGAAAAAGTTCTTTAAATTTATTTCATTTTGCGACTAACCGTTCTGTAAAACGCCATATCATTGGAGAATTTCTAGAACTTATTCACGAACATACACTTTCGTTAGGTTATTAAAGACGACAATGGAAATATGCCTTCTGACAACCACCAAACCGTAATATGAATTAGCAGATAAATGTATCACTAGAAATCGTGAACGTGAATTGTTGGTGAAAATGGTTCTACCAAAATATTACACTAAAAAAAAATAATTTTGGGAGGGACAAAGTTCGCCGGGTCTGCTAGTACTTAATAAAATGTTTTTTAATACTTATTTGGTCAATATTTTTACATTCAAAAAACGCAGCACCTTTTAGTCCGAAAAACATTTGTGATATTGGTAAGTGAAAGTTTTCGTCTTCATAATTAATAGTTAGTGAAATATGTTCCGGTTTGATAAAATATTGCAGAATTTCTTTAAAAAAGTTCTCCATGTACTCATATAACAGGTGTATCCACGTTCCTTTCGATTGATAGGTTTTGTTCAAAGTATTAACTTTCTTTTAAATATAATTAAAAAACAAAAAAATATGCCATGTTTGTATCATTTAATTATTCCAGTGTCATACTTGCCATGGACTCGTTTAGCTCCTCAAAAGAAAAGAGCACAAAATAGTGCTTTAAGGCGTCCATTGCTCAATAACTCTTTCAACGACTGCCTCTAAGGAAAGCTTACGTGTTGCGCAAAGCGGTAGAATTTTATGGGGTATACTTCCAAAATATTCTTGAAATTTTCTAAACTCCTTCTGGCGTTTAGAGCTTGTAGAAAAATATTAATAAATGCTTTTCAATAATTTCTCCAAATAAACTGGTAGTTACTTTGAAGCTGCAGAAGAACATAAATTTAAAGAATGGCAAGTGCAACCCAAAAAAATGCATTGCTATTGGAGTTTTCGTTTGGCGCTTTTTTTTCTTCCTACCATTACTGCTGCATTGTCAGTGGAAAGTCCAACTATGGTTTTTACCGGTATATCCAATGATTCCAAATATTTTATTAAAGCTGCGAATAGTGATTGTGCTGTTCCGTCGGTGGGCTCTATAGGTCCCAAAAATCTATCAACTACCTCTGTTTTGCCACCTGGAAGGTATCGCACAATGATTGTTAAGGTTTTTGTCATTAAGACATCTGTTCCTTCATAAATAGTAATGGATAAATTCTTTAATCGAAGGGCTTCTGCCAGTTCATTTCGAATATTGAATTTACAAATCCACCGAATATGCAAATGCAAGAGCATATGGACAAGATCCTGAACAGCCCTGTTATGAAAATATGCATATGTCAGGTGTTCAGTCGAAAGTTTAATACCCAGCTAATTTAAGAAAAGAATCACCACCAATCGCTTCCTCATACCATCGAATCACCGTTAGTTATTAGGTTTGAAAATACTTTACAATTGTTACCTCTCGTGCCGATAACTTAATAGGGCTATGGTTATTAATTGTTCAGTCACCAATAGCCTATCACTTGAATGGCAAAAATGCAACCTAGCACTTGGCCTTTTCTCACAGCAAAGATAAATCAATATTATTGATTATGAACCGATATGACCCTGAACAGATATTAAAAAATGAACAAATAAGACACTTGCATTATTGAGATTTCAAGCATTTATTATACATAGTTGGTGTCTGCGACTGTTGCTTCTACAATGTGCTGTTCAATAAGTGCCACCGTCGCAGCAACAAATACTATGTACTGACAGATACACATATCGCGAATGTCGATAAATATCATTCAATATTCCCAATTTGATTATCATTGAAGAAATTGAATCTGTACCCTTGTTACGGCTTTCGATGACAACTAGTTATAGTTAAGTAAATATTATTATTAACTTTAAAAATGCATATCTAAATATTTGTTACTTGCGTTGAGTCTTCCGAAACTGCACAATTACAAAGCCTACAAAGAATCCCTTTCAAAACATTGGGGTCATATACATACACATTGTATCGCATCCCAAGTCCATTCACCCAAAGCGAACCGTCTGCTACTACTTTTGCATATTGTTCCGGTCATTAAATTTGTTGCACTCAAAATCAATTGATTTGACCATTATATGTTTGTATATACGTAGTTGCAAATGTTATTATAATAACAGATTGGCGCTTACAAAACATGTTGGTATTTGGCCGAGCTTCCCCTCCGATTTGTGGCGTGCGCCTTGATGTCGTCACATAAAGGGAAGGAACTACAGTTTTACGCCGACTATGAACGGCTATTGTATTTTTATGAGAAGCTATTTTTCATGCCAGAAGTACACTCGGAAATTCCTTTATGATGTTAGTCGAAACCTGGGCTTGATCGATCCCAGGCCCTGCGGAATGGTAGGGCGTGTTCCTAGCCACTCAGCGGCTTTATTATATTTTTTTTTTTCGCCTCACCCCCAGAAGAACTTGTTTTATCATTGCTTAATTTGTATGAATGCAAGTAACCGTTGTCCCGAATCTCTTGGGGCACCAAGTAAGGCAATTAATGAAGATAATAATAACGATAAAATTGATAGAACTAATCGTTGCTTTGATAGATCAAAAGTTCGCCGCTATACAAAACTTCATTTTGTGATTAATTCACTTTAAACTCCAACTATTCCACCGTTTGTATCCTAACACCTTTTGTTTTTATCCACCAGAATTTGAAGCGGATCTCACGAAAGGAGTAGTAAAAGAGTGCTCCCTTTGACATGATCCTGGAGTAATAAACGAGAATAAAATGATTTTGAATACTTGGGAATGGAAATCGCTGCAGCTTTAGGCGCATCAATATTACATAGTACATCCCAAGCTAATAAAAGCGAGGTTAAACAAGTAAGAAAGTCTAAGTTCGGGCGGGGCCGAACATTAAATACCCGGCGCAAGTATTACATATATGCCTCTTCACCTTTACGAAAGCTACCGCTACATGGTAAGCCGGGGTGTATCAATTTTGAATAAATTAGCGTCCTTAAATTTCGAAATATTGACGTTTCGAGCATTTCTAAAATTTACCGTTATATGAAAAGCCGTGATTTTAGTCCGAATTCAATAATTTTGAACGTTTTGCTTTTATGTGGCAAGCACAATAACCGTACCGAGTTTGGTACAAATTGGTAGAACGGTTGCCGAGATACATATATGTGATCATAAGTGGGCGGTGCCACGCCCATTTTACAAAATTTTATGATAAGCGTATTTCCTGATAAAGAATTGTTGCAAGCATCAATTTTGAATAAATTAGCTTCAATATTTACGGATTTATCGAAGATTTCGTATTTCTCCAAATTACCGTTATATGGGATGTGGGCGTGGTTATTGTCCGATTTTTAAAATTTTCGGCCATTTGGTATCCTGTACCAAGGCCAATAACTGTGCCAAGTTTGGAAGAAATCGGTGCAGCGGTTGCCAAGATAAACACATGTAACCATAAGTGGGCGTGGCTACGCCCATTTTCAAAAAAATGTTAATATTCTTATTTTTCGTCTGAAAATTGTTGTAAATATCAATTTTGAGTGAATAATCTTCGGTAGTTACTAAAATATCGCAGTTTTCGTATTTCTGAAAATTACCGTTATATGGGAGGTAGGCGTGGTTATTGTCCGATTTTGCCCATTTTCAATACCATCCGTCCTACGCCCGAAAGAAGTACACGTACCAAGTTTCGTTAAGATATCTTAATTTTTACTCGAGTTATCGTGTGCACAGACGGACAGACGGACGGACGGACGGACAGACAGTCACCACTTAATCGATTTCTCTTTTCATCCTGATCATTTATGTATACATTTGTCTATATCTATCTCGATTCTTTTGCCTGTTACAAACAACCGTTATGTGAACAAAGTTATAATACCCTTGTGCACAAGTGCGCTCGGGTATAACAACCGTTATGTGAACAAAGTTATAATACCCTTGTGCACAAGTGCGCTCGGGTATAAAAATACTGAAATCACTTTAACTGGGACCGTTGATAACTGATGAACACACATGAATATATTTATATATACATATGTATGGATGGTAAAATAGCACTGAACTAATACTTTTCGTGTAAAATCTCGTAAAAATGTTTGACAACAGCAAAATCACTTTCTGAAGTGAGAGTAAAAAGTGAGTAACAGCTAAAAATGCGGGAACAAAAAGCATCGGGTAAAATCTTGCAACTTCATTCTCTTCCCAACTCTCACGGGATCGTTTTTCCTATAACTTCCTGTAAGTTCGTATAAAAACCTGTAAGTTTATTGAGTACTGGATCAGAGCTTATACAAGATTGCACAAAGAGAAGACGAGAGTAAGAGGAAATGCCAAACAAATGAATTTAGCTTCCCATTTTGCAAACAAAAGATGGTATGTTATATGTTGTAATGACTTTAACGTAAACCTAGTAACAGATGAAGCAGAACTACAGATCATATTCCTAAAAGAAATATTAAATTTAGGAATATATACAAATAGAAAATATCAAACTACAAGCTCAAAAACAGTAATCGATGCGGTGTTTTCAAGATATTTTAAAGCCCTTGATTCACAAGTATATACAAGTATTATATTTTATCAATCACACCGATATTTTCAGGTACTAATGGAATTAAAAATGAAAAGTAATAAAAAAAATTAAATCAGCAAAATGAATAAAATTATGTGTATGTATGTAACTAATTCGCATAATAGGTTTAGATATAAAAATATTATCCCCATTTTCGAGCCTAACTCCCTAATCTGTAATAAGAAAAAGAGATTAGCCACACAAAATTGTAATTATAAAATAATCTCAGATTAACCCGATAACTTTTTGGTGTCCAACCTAGTTTGGCCGATTATACTTGCGAAGAAGAGGAGGAATGTCAAATGTAGAAGTAAACAAAAATTGACGCTAGCAAGGAAAAGAGGTTTGTAAAGGTATTTTTAATAAAATATTAAGATAAAATATATTTAAATATCATAATATGTGTAACAGAAAAAAGTGACCACGTTGACGCAGAGAAGAAGCTTAACTTTTCCTCGAGTTATGAGAATAAAAAGCGCAACCAATTTGACAGCTAACGAGCTTTGATTGAGATTATATTTATATGTAAACGTACTTTTATGCTTTGCCGCTCGCATATGTATACACATCAAATTTCATGAGTACCTAGTACTCACGCCTTTTTTTTATTCAAACATAAAGCAAGTACATAGGACAGGTTCATGTTTGGGATAGCACATCGGGCAAGTATTGTCCACGGTAGTGATGGGCTAGTCCGAGATGTTTAAACGATCGAGAAAATCGCCATCGAGTCAATAATCGATTCGCTGCCCGACTAAACAATAGAGATGTTTTAGATTGTTTCGAGTCGACTGACTTATCACCGACGAGATCGTGTGAACTCAATCGATAGCTTTCGTAGCCTTGTGCAGGAGTGTATTAAGTAAATTTTTTTTAATTGATAATACTGCAAGTGCAGATGATCGAGCGTTATTTTAAATATACATACATATTTACATATCGCTTATGGCATATATAATGTGACCAACTATTTCATAGCTCAAGGAAGTACAGGACCTGACAACAAAAAATTGTGTGAAAGTAATAACAAAAATGGTAAAAGCAGAATATACAACAACGTTGGCAGTGTACCAAATCCACCAAAGTTAATTTTTTAATTAACAAGTAAAGAAGTATAAGTTTGGGCGGATTAAATATAGTTTTTTTCTCCTTTCTTTAAACTATGTACATGAAAAGCTGGGGGTTTCCCCCAATTTCAAGCATTTTTGATAATATGCTCAATTAGACTTAGTGATATATTTAAATAAATGAACTGGGCTTGGTAGAAATCGATAAAGTGCTTACCGAGCATAAGCGGTGTCGTGCCCATTTTACGAAAATCTATACATATAATAAAGTTTTTACAGGCCGATGTCTTTACATAATAGATATTAAAGAAATATTAATATGGGTGGTCTTTATAAGAGCAACAGAAGCCAAATCAAGAATTTTTAGAAATTTTGATTGTCTGTCTGTCTGTATAGAAATATAAATAGAAAGTAGTTTTCGCCGATGTATTGGTTGCAGTCTAACTTAAAATCTCGAAGAAGAAAAAAATTAGAGGGTTGCCACCTGATTGAACATTACAGTTTTGCTAAAATTGATAGATACATTAAATATTGTAATAAGGCTGTCAAAATAAAGAGGTTTCAAAAGGTTCACAGCCGAAAATTTTTTTTTGGGGAACGTTGCCACCTGTTTGAAAATTTTTGTTTGTTTTAATTAATAAGATAAATTAAATATTGCAATGTAGGTATCGAAATAAACAGGTTTAGGAAAGTTTGCTACCGGGAATATTTGAGAAATATTTTAAGTATTACAATTCTGGTGTTAAATTAAAGCGGTTTAAGAAAGTTTACTGTCGAAAATACTATTTGAAAAACTTAATTCAGTTAATTGACAAGATAAGGTAAATATTGAATTAGTACACCTTTGAAGAAAGTTCGCGATATGTATGTAGACTGGATTTATAAGAATACAAATTAAATTTCCATGAGAAAGCCGAGTAGTATAAAAAATAAAGAATGCTTCATAAATAAAAAATTGGTTTTAAAATCTCACATCATAAATCTCTTTATTTTATTTTCCAAAAATTAGGAAGGGAGGAATAATCCAAAAATACTTTTTTCATGAATTTATTGATATGAAATAGTAATTTATCTCTCGTTAGTATGTTAATTTAGTGGCCAAGGCATTCGGTGCCAAGCGTTCATTGTAGCAAGCATACTTTTGACGTGCGTTCTGTCAAACCAATGCCAGCGCCAAAGTCAACGCGAAAGTTCTATGTAGACCGGCCTTTAAACACATTTTTATTGATTGAATAGTCACTTACAATGAAATTCGTCAGTTACAGATGTGAAATGATTGACAGTCATAATTTACATATGTGTTGATCTACGAGTACCCTTTTTAACTGAGATGACTAACCTTTTAGAATT
Source organism: Rhagoletis zephyria (assembly GCF_001687245.7). Classification (NCBI taxonomy): domain Eukaryota; kingdom Metazoa; phylum Arthropoda; class Insecta; order Diptera; family Tephritidae; genus Rhagoletis; species Rhagoletis zephyria. The sequence continues at coordinate 56,771 of NW_016160400.1, forward strand.
TTTCGAATCAGTTAAAGAAAACTCAACTTAAAAGGTAGGACAAAATATTGCAAAGAAGTACATTTGACTGTACTTCGAAGTACGAAGTACAACGGCTCAAAAAGAAGTACTGTACTTCCGAAAGAAGTACGGTTGGTCACATTAGGCATATATGTAATATGTAATTCTATATTGGCAGTAAGCTAACTTCTCAATGTGTAAGCATTCCGAAATCAAAGCGAGACAGTCTAGTACCGTTTTTTTCAATGTATTGTGTACTTGAGTGCCGTTTTTGTATGTATATGTGTTGTGTACATGTCTATTTAAAAAGTATCCCTGTGGGAAAATCTCTAGTTTTGAACTGGTGCGCTTCTTGTACATTTAGAACCACTACTAGTTCGCGATAAATCTCTTTTGCATGCAAACAACTGGCGAATTTAACACAGCGATGTCATAGGAATTGGAAATTGTCCCCCGCTGCATTACCTTTTCTATAGTTCAGAACCAGTCCTAAATTCGACATATGGGATCTAGTTCGCTTTGCACCCCATTTTTTATAGTTTCGAACCAGTTGTAAACGAAAAAAGTAACAAGATGTTTTCTTTTTGGGTTACCATGGTAGTAATTTTTAATTATTTGCAGAGAAATGTACTTTCAATCTGAAATCAAATTTGTTTGAATGAATGTAAATTAAATTGTGCATTTGAAAACATGTTTACATACCTTTGGCTGTAGCTGAATTTGCAGAGGTGCTGACTGTTATTGGTTATATTCCAGAAGGTCCCAAAATGTTAATATGTTAACACAAATATTAGTTTTGTATTACCAAACTATGAAAAAGCATCTGCGACGTGCAGACTGAAAGCGCATTTGAACGAAAAACCCGCCAAGAAAAAATCTATTTAAAGTAAACAAGCCCCCCGCTGCACCCCTTTTTCAGAAGTTTCGAACAAGTTCAAAATTCGCCAGATGAGATCTAGTTCGTTCTGCATCCCTTTTTCTATAGTTTTGAACCAGTTCTAAATTCGTCATTTTAGATATAGATTTCCAAAATTGTTTTTTTTAAGTACCACATATCGCTGCTTTTGAACTGGTGGCGATCCAGTTACTATCGGACTGGTTCGTTTTTGGCGATAAAGATCTAGTACGGAACTACAAATTTGGTTCACCAGTTCGGGGTTTCCATACAGGGATGTGTTCCTTTTCTTTCGTACGTGTTTATTGATATATCTGTACTGTAGTGTTTTCGGACGGTACTAGCTCTTCCAATATAGGAGTATTACATATATGGCTTATCTTGTATTTACATGGTATGTGTCTGTTCATAAGTCGTATGAGTTTTCCTATAAAAGAAGCATCAACTCTTTATATATATATATATATATATATTTAACAATTTTTACTTATATACTTGACACAAGGTTCATAGAATACAAGGTTACGACATCAGCCATGGCCGCCATCTTGATGATATAGATGGCTCAATGTTTGGAGTTGCCAGATTCCTAAAATATTATCTTATAAAAATACACTATTTTAGTCAAAAATACATTAAGTTTTATTTCAAATATTGGCATTCCCATGGTGGCGCACGTGACAGTCGTGCGATTTCAATGTGATACAAAAAAGGAATACCATTTGTTTTCTTTAACTTTTTTGGGCCATTGTATAGCACGTAATTAGCTCTATATTTAACCGAAAAATTAAATCAATCGAACTGCTTGGTCCTGAAATATAAGCATTTAAAGAGAGGTTCGTTACGTGACAAAAAATGGAAGTTGATTTTTTCTTTTCTTGCAAAATCGCAAAACTCTGTGAATTGTGGATGGCTATTTTGATGAAACTTATTTTGATATGATTTGGAGCAATTCTAGTTGTTTTTAGAGTTTTTTGAATTAATGCAAATTGTTTCAATTCTCTTTTACAACCCCAAGTGTGAAACGTGACGTGACGTGGCGTGACGTGACATAAATTTCCATCGCTATATTTTTATTAATATTGCTTTTAAATGAATTTTTAACGCAAATAAAACATGTATTTTATGTAGAATATACTTTATATTTTGACTTCAGCGCCAATTCAGGGTCAATTTATTGGAAATCTATGATTTATTATATTTCAACCACATACGCCAAATTCGAACCAAATCGGACCATAAATACGGTTTTTCGAAATATCTCGACCTTGGCACCACCTAGGAAGACCATTTTATGCAAACATGATTCTACTTACATAGCCAGTATATATTTTAAAAAGCAGACAAATCGGCCCGTAAATACGTTAGATATAAAACTTTTATTTTTTTTGTCGTGGTGGACCTTCCGGTGGAAACACCCATATGTGTAACTCTGATATTTACCGTTGACAATTTGCGTCGAATTTTGTGCTTTTTTCTGCGTCTTTGAGTTTATCACGGTGAGCTTCAACAAATTATTATCAAAATTCAAAACAACCACGAAATTCTTTCAAAATGGTATTCTAGGACAAAATAGAAGATATTCCGAACCACAATTAAAATCATCCATCGAGCCCTTTTTGAGTAATTTGGATCTTTCTTAAAAATTGCGTTATTTATGGTTAAAAAAGTTATCATGCAAAAAACTATCATAAAAATACATACAGAGGTAAGTATATAAGTATGTACAAATGTATATGTATCATATCGCTACCTAAAGGCGAAAAGGTGACAAGTCCACTTTTTCTCAAAATTTGGTTTTTGATGCAGAATGACAGATAATGCGAAACTACATCGATTTTTCGTCTCTTCTGAACAATTTAAAAAAATGGTACTACATAAGATATCACAACCAATAATGCATTGCCCGAGCGAAACAATGATGGTACATTCTACTATGTATTTGTAAAGCAATTATTTAGAGAATAAGTTCTTAACTGAAACTCAGTAAGCTACTAAACGCGAAATGTGCATATGTTAATAGTATGCTATGAAAGAAAAATCAAAATAATCGGGCATTTATTGTTTAATTAATATTTATTGTGAATTAATATACCATATAGTATTTGCGAAATGCCGAAAAACGCATTAACTCACGAAGATAATCGCAGAAGATTGTGCGTGCTGTGTTTTAAAGTAAACAATGTTAGTGATATTAATAATGGAAATAAAATGAGGAATATAACTCCGAACGGGGAAATCGGAAAGCTTTTAAAAATGTACTTATGCCATTACGATTCCTCACGAAAAGAATTACCGACAGGCGTTTGTAGTGCGTGCTTAAAGAAACTTTATGGTTCTTCAAAAAACGAAAATCCTCAAGAAATAAAAGTGCCAGATTTAAACCAATTCAAGGCTATAAGTAACGGGTGATTTTTTTGAGGTTAGGATTTTCATGCATTAGTATTTGACAGATCACGTGGGATTTCAGACATGGTGTCAAAGAGAAAGATGCTCAGTATGCTTTGA
>NW_016160400.1:63165-65158 GCF_001687245.7 Rhagoletis zephyria
ATTTTCAACCAATTTCGAAACTATAAAAACTCTCCTCATCTACAGAAAATTACCTTTCCAACGGTGTTTTTGGTTTTGAAATCGGTAACTTTACCTTGGTCTTATCTTTGCTTTTATCTTTCACATCTTTGCTTATATCCTTCTCTTTTTCCATTCACGTAGCGATGAAGTGATAAGATGTGACGTCATTTTATGTTATGTGATAGGATGTCATGTCATGTGTTGTTATATCCTCTGATGTCATGTAATATGATGTCATATCATGTGATGTCATGCCATATAATGTGATGTCATATCATATGATGTCATGTCATGTGATGTCATGCCATATAATGTGATGTCATATCATCTAATGTCATGTCACGTGATATCGTGTGATGTTATATCATATTATGTCATGTAATATCATGTGATGTCTCTTCATATCATATGATAAAATGTGATATGATGTCATGTCATGTGATCACATTCCATGTTCCGATTAGCATATCGATAAATCTGTTGATAACTGTGTCGATAAAAATACCGATAACAATATCCATAAACATATAACAAAATACCTCGATTGTAAAATCGATTAATTAATCGATAAATATAACAATCATCAGTATCGATTGTTGTACATATCGTTAACAATATAAATGACTAAATCGATAACAAAATCAATTATTTAATCGATTATTGTACCCGTAACAATATCCATTATTGTATCGATAACAATACCGATTATTATATTGATTATTATATCGATCACAGTTATTTAATCAATAACAGTATCGATAACTATATCGATTATTTTATCATAGCAATATCGATTATTATAGCGATAAAAATATCAAGTTTTATATCGATAACAATATCGATCTTCAGCCTCATCCTTTTCTTCATATTTATCTTTATTTTTGCATATTTCTCTTCACCTTTACCTTAAAGTGTTTAAATTTACTTTGATCTTCGTTTTTGCCTGTACCTCTAGGCATCGTTGTTTTTGTTTTTATTCTCAAACCGCTTAACCGCTGAGAACCATTTCCATGTGCATTATTCCCCTTGAATTTGAAAATTTACTCCCAACCAACCAACTGCCGCTAAAGAAGTTTCACTTCATAAATTCAAGAAATGTTTTTACCCTTTCAGTTACCCTAATTCTTATGTATCTGTCATTGTCTCCATTTTCGTCTTTATCTTCACTTTTGCTTTCATCGTTATCATTTATTTCTTCATCTTCATCTTTATTTCAAAGCTTAATTTCAAATGCAAAGTGAAACAACATGCGAAACATGTCAAATTGAACATGTTGCAGCAACATCTATACACAAATACGAAATGTTTAAACGACGGCTTTGGCCGTACTTTTCACCCAATTGTGAAACCATAAAAACTCTGCTCATCCTCTCCAATGGTGTTCTTGGTTTTGAAATCGGTTCGGTAGAATCGCCAAACGAACGGAGACAAAATTTATGTTAGCGTATTAATATATAGATATTATAGTTCCACCTGAGCTCCATCTAATGCTTTAATGATATGTTAAAAAAGTTTGAAAAAATTGCATTAATATGGGCTGAGAAATGCTATATTCAGGAATTGTTGTAAGAAATTATTACAAAATACCGATATACTAAGAAGTGTGTGTCCATTGGAGTGCTTGAAATATGCAAAAGCTTTTAAAGAATTTCATGCAGTGGTTGAAGCATGTTTCACTAATGATTTGAAAGATAATTACATCTACTGCATTTCTAGCTTCAAAAAAAGCTACGAAGATCTTTCCATACCTATCACTCCAAAATTTCACGCAGTCTTTTTTCATATTGAAGATTTTTGTTCGAGGCAAGGAGTAGGTTTAGGCTACTATTCAGAGCAAGCCATGGAAGCAGTACATTATGATTTAAAAAAAACATGGGATAATTAATACACAATTAAACCAAATAACCCAAATTACATGGAACGTTTGCGAAAGGCAGTTTGTGATTATAATAGTCTTCACATTTAGAAACTT
>NW_016160401.1:0-65147 GCF_001687245.7 Rhagoletis zephyria
ATAAGTAATTTAATTGTTTAATTTTAACTAGACAACGAGTTTATTTTCTGTCTGTATTTTTTATGGCGCTAGTAAAATTAATTATTAAAATCCTCTACATTAACTTAAGTGTCAAGACAAGCAATTAAATTCGTACGCTATCGCCTCGAATTAAACAAAAAAAATATGGTGAGTATATAAATTAAACCACAAAAATTAGATTTTTCATGGAAAAGGCAATCAAATCGAGCCCTAACCGCCAAAATAACGTAAGCGACATTTTTTTCAAAATTTTCTTTTCGATGCAGAAATATTTCTAGAGCATCTAGATGCATTTCTGCATNCGTTATTTTGGCGGTTAGGGCTCGAAATATACCCAGCTTCTAGTAATAATCAGTTTTTTTAAGAGAAAAAAAAATTCACACAGCTCTGATAATTACGAGTAAAAAAGATAAAAAGATAATAATACATACATACGAATATTAGTACTATGCATAACTATATTGTATGTATGCGTATATAATGCAAAAAAAAAAACATTTATTTAATTAGCATACGAAATTCGTGAATGGACCTTAATAGTTTTTTAAATGAGCTCAGCTAATGCATAACGAATTTTAATGCAAAATTCGAAATTGGTATCGATTATATACATATGTATGCGTCCGGTCGTACGTGGCGTATAAGTAACAAATTAATGACGCGTAATAAATCACAGTTAAAAGTGGCAAAGAGGCCATTTAAATTCGATTTTATTAAATAAAAGCTTAAATTAAATAAACTCAATCAAAGCAAGACTAAGTACTAGCCTTAAAACTAATAAATGCAAACGTGCTTCCATTAAGCTGCAAAGTAATTTAATACAAAATTTAACTGTATAATTAGTAAAGGACAGAGCGCTTATTTGGAAGGTGAACGAAAATCGGAAGAAAAAGGAACAGAAAATATCTTCACGCAAATTTTTAAACAGTGCAATTAAAGAATTTCAATTGTTTTTTTTTAATGTATATACATTAGGGTGGTCCAAAACAAGTAGAGTTGGAATTTTAATGCTCTCATCCCCTAAGATCGTGCTATATCGAAAAAAATACTCCCCTATTTTTTTATTTTGAAATCAAAAAATATTTCGAGGTCGCTCAAAGCGCTCAAAGTTTTCCATGTACATATTTTATATGAAAAAAAAAACTTTTCGTAGAAATGGTATGGAATTCTTGAATATCCATATTTTTCGATCGGAAAATGCTGGTTGTCTTCAGGAGACTCCAAATAACAATACCCAAATTGCTTATATAACCATTTTTTAATACTAAAGATTTTTCCTTCGTTGCATTTTCTAGGGTTTTTGGCGGACCTATAAAATATAGTTGCCATGAAAAAATGGTGAAATAAATAATTGGGAAGAGAACCACAGTCTCCCGATCGGAAAATATTGATTTTCAAAAATTTCTACACTATTTCTACGAAAAGATGATTTTCCCCATATAAAATACATTGAAAACTTTGAGCGCTTTGAGCGATCTCTAAATATTTTTTGATTTCAAAAAAAAAAAAACAGGGGTATATTTGTTCGGTATAGAACAATCGAAGGGGGTGAGAGCATTTAAAATTCCCACTTTACTTTTTTCACATGCATTTTTGGACCACCCTAATGTGCACACTTATGTATTTCATAAAATAATTATTTGTAGCTCCTTTTTTATTAAATTCCAATGCGCTAGCTGCGTTGAAGGTCAGATGAACCTTTTTAATTTGTTAAAAAATTTCGATTTTATTTGGAAACTGCTGTATACACACTCCTCCAAGCCAGCTGTGCCAAAAATGTGCACTAAACACAATGAATTTGTGCAGGCGACGCGCATGGCCGGTTAGACGCTTTTGTGTCATAACAGCTGGTTGAGAAAAAATTTTATTAATAACTGCAAATTGATATTTTACGTTCGTTGTCATTATTGGTCGGTTTTTATTTATTTCATTCGTAGGCAGTGCAAATGTACTCGGCTTTGTGAGCAAATAGAACGCACTTTCAATGCAAATGAATTTTTGTGAGTACGTAAATGGTGTTGTACATACATACATATATTTGCATGTTCTTGTTTGTACTTAGTACATTAACAGTATTTGCTTATGAATACATATACATATGCATTAGTATGTGTTTGTCTATTTTCCCACAATGGCTGCAATTGTTTGCGCCTACTAAAGCCGACACACTTCATCGACTTACAATGCGATGTATGAATGTTCAATTGAAGAGCTACTACAATCATATATGTACATATAAACATACCAGGGTTGTTTGATAAGTCAATGATTTAGTGCAGCTTTTTTCTCAAACTTTTTTAAGCTTATCTAAATAATAGGCTTTTGTTTCGGCGACAACTTCTACATTCGACGGAGTTGCCTGTGGCACTGCTTCAGGTTTGCAAACAGAAAATTGCCGCTAAAACTTTAAATCGGGAGAATATACAGACCCTAAGAGCACGTTAACCCGAAAAAATCCACTGTTTTGTCTATTCCTTGGAGATTTGTATAAATATTGTTATGGATTCATGTTTTATTTGCCTGCTCTCAATGGCCTTCAAAGTAACTAATTAAAGCGATTTGCTAAAAATTTGATAGTAGCTTACTAACAGATGAGTTGACAAAAGCAGCGTTGCATTTCAGGTCATCACAAACTTATCAAATTGCCCTTGTAGATAAATTAATATGTACATATGTATGTATGCATGTAATTGTATTTGCTCGTTTGTTTAAAGCTCGGCATACTAAAATGTGTGGAAAAGTGCGCATTTGGCGCATCGATAAGCGTAACAAAGGCATCAAAGTATTATTCGGCCACTTAACCGAAAATGCACTGAATGCGCTCGATTGTCTATTAAATTGGCGGCTTAAAAGCTTTAACTCGTCACATGGCTTTGACTTTTGACTAGTTCATTTGCTATTTTGATCGTACATATTTAATTTGCCAGAATGCCGACAAATTTATGTTGCCGTTATTAAGTACAGGCATACTAGACAATATTACAAAAAAAAACTTAAAAGAAATAAAAAAAATATTAAAAAATCTCAAGAAGAATAATGCATACAATAGAAGCCCCTCAAATTTAAAAAAACCGGATTTTTCTGACTGCAAAACTTTTCTTCCAAAATAAGCGCGACGTTTTTAATGGAGTACATTAATTGAAAATTTCCGGAAAAATTCAACAGCACTGTATTGCGGATTAGCTTCAAATGCTAATGACAAACAAACAAAATACAAAAATTCTAATAAAATCTGATTCACATCAGTAATAACTCAAAATAAGCGTTTCTCATCTTAACAAAATCTAAACTAATTGAAAATTCCTATCATGAACATAAGGCTGACAACAGAGTGCACTTAAAAATCGTAAAAAAAAAACGAGCTCGAAATATTTCAAAAAGCTTTTAGAATTATTTGTTGCGTGATTTTACTGCCTTTATTTCTAAATCAATGGCTTTTGTTTGTATAATAACACTACATAGAATAAGTAATTTTTAATTCATAACAGAAGCTGACTGGCCACCACTTGCTTCATGCCATTCATTGTCCATCACAATGTTTGATTCCTAATTAAAAAAAAAAACACAATAAAGCAATTAAAATGGCAATCACAGAGCATTGCATCTCAAATTGATACGAGTACATACATACATATATGCAGGCATACATATACAAGTACATACAGATGTACATAGACACGAACTGCAAATAAGTGCGATTGAGCAAAATATAAGCACATAATGTATATTTAATTTTTTGCATTTAAGAGAATACACAGCGAGAAAAAAACTCATTTTAGAGATGCCAGAACGTTCTGTGCTTTTTTCTTTTCACTTTAAGTTTACATTTGATGGAGTATTAACTATTCGAGCAGCAGAAACGCTGAGTACAGCTATTTCTTGAACGGTCATTTTATTTTATTGTTGTCAACTTGAAAACAGTGAGATCTGAGCTTATAAAAGGAAAGAATAAATTGTTAAAAAAAAAAGAATTTTATCTACAAGCAACTTTAAACACTTTGAATCATGCTGGCTTTCGGGTTGCTTATGCGGTCGAAATTGTTCTATATACTACATATGTACCTACAGATATGACTAATTTTGGGAATGCTTCCTAGGCACCTAGAAAAGGTCGAGCTGGCGTTTAACCCTGGATGCATTTCAAACACTTCAAGTACTCGATTGAATAGCTCCTGCAACAACTTCTCCATAAACTTAACTTCTTTGATCGAAACAAGCTACCGATGGGTTAGCTAAAATAAGGTTTTTTTATGATTTTGATAAATAAGTGTTTTTACCACAACTACCTCTCTTGCTATCGATTTCTCTTCACCACAATCAATTTTTTCTAATCCCTTTACACTGTTTATATGCCTTAGCTTAGAGCTTGGAGTGCATTTCTAATGTCATCTGGGAGTCCAATTCTTAAACTTCAGACTGCGGCCATTAAAACTAATTGCGAGGTCCAGAAAAAGACTCCTTCAGACGTATCCATCTCGATGTTTGAACAAATCCAAAGAGCCCATTTCAAGAAAAACCGGCTTATTTCGCGATCGAAGGCACGGTGCCTGAGAGATCTTAATTGCCTTTCCAGGGATCATGATCGCATTTTTAAAATTTCTAGGGAAAAATATCCTGCCTACCAAATTTTCTGCCAAGGCGATTGCATAGATTTCAAGATTCAATGAAAGTTTCTATGAAATGCCAGCAGATCATAAACGATTCTGAATTATATTGGTTAAGTTGTTCAGATATATGTAGCTGATGTTGTTGTAACAGCAGTGAAAATTCTGCACTTGATAGTAGTTGGTTGAATATGGAAAATGAATTAGCAACAAGAGTTTACGGGATGTACATAGCTCAGTGGTTAACGCTTCTGACTTTGAACATCGAATTCGCAGGTTCGATCCCTGCTGAAGTCTAGAAAAAGAAGTCTGATGAGGAGATGTGGTGATCTCCGAAATAGTGCTATAACTTCTACCGCTTAGACTTTGTTGCTTTTTCAATTTTTCCTAATAAACAATCGTGGTACAAAGCTCAATAAAAATATTAAAAAATTCTTAAAGAGTTTTATAGAATTCTGTTGGGGTGAAAGTCCTTGGCTAGATGTGGAACTGGGTCGTTTCACTTACGTAGACCCGACTCATACATATGTAGGTGCTTATTTTCTTTGTCATCAACTCTCATGCTTGAAAGCTTTTACCATATTTTTCCCGTCGGTAAATTTATTTACAACATTCACGTATGAGAAAGACAGTCCCTTAGATTCGAAGACTTATGGCCTTATTCATAAAAAAATAAAATAGGTTTATAGCGCTCTATAAAATGACATTTTCATACAAATTTTCGATTTATAAAGCAGTTAAAGTCTTCTTTATTTTTTATGAATTTAGGTGTTAAACTATATCAGCTTATAGCCAGTCGTTTTATTTTAGATCGTAAAAGGTAATTATTTTCTGTGTATAACTTACAAATAACAATTATAAAGGAAATTATTATAAACGCTTCAATGTGATTAATCAGTTATATAGTCTGACTTAGTGCCACGCCCCTGACTGGCTGACACACACGCTGACAGCGCACATTAGCATACCGGTTTTTTGTTTTTTTTTTTACTGATATTAGCTGCGAACTTTGGATTTTAATTGCTTCGAACGAACTAAAAAGCTTGCTTAAAATAATTTATTGCTAATCGAATTAAACTAAATGCAGCGATACGATTCTATGCAACCCTATTATAACAGTGAGATGGTGGTGGGTGTGGTGTGATTCTGAATCTGTGAAGCTCGAGGGTGCTGATCTAGTAGGGAAAGCATTTCCGGCTGTGTGCTGCACGTGCTCGTGCATGAGTTGCTCGGTGTGCATTTGCTGTCATTTGTGTTGTTGTTATTGCTTGTGTTTAGCGGCATTTGTTGTCAACTTAATTTGCAATTACCGTAAAATTTACTGCAACTACTCACAGGTGGAGTAGTCAAAATGAAATGAGACAGCGCGGAACAATGGCATTTTTCGTCGTTGAATACAAATCGTTTACTAATTCCCTGAACTTGACCGCAAAGCTAGGCACTTATCTATGTATGTAGATGGATTACCCAACACACGAAACAACGACACGTCGTTTGTATATTTGTTTATTTGTATTTAAATTTTGCACAACAACAAACGGCATAACAAATTGAACATTTATTTTTATAACCGCAACAAATTTGTTGCTGCCTGTTTTGTTTATTTTAATGCAACAACGACTGTGCATAACTGTGCATCTGTGGCTCCGGCGCATCGTCATTTGGTCACCCACGATTTACAATTGGCGGCACATTCAACGACGGTCATCAGCAGTGCATCGGCGGTAGCAGACAGTGTGTCAAATGTTGCCACAGCTGCTGCTATCAATCTGTCCCTCCCCCCCGAGTACCGGTGCCACATGCCATTTGCTGGGGGGTGGCAGTGCCGCTGATTGACGTCCGAGCTAATGAGCGAGTCACAGCAACAGTTGCTATAGCAATTTAGCTTGTCTAATTACAGGTAAACGAATGCATGACAATTTTGAAGCTGGCAATTAAAATTAGAAACGCTCATGAACGTTGCTATGAAAAGTATCTATGTATTAACACACAATTGTTTGTCCAATTAAACTTAGGAGGGATGTGAAATATTCCCTGTCATCGTAAATAAATTAAATTAATTGCCGGTTTTATGTAATACTGCTGATGCCTGCAAGGTTTAAATGGTGCGAAAATAAGAGCCAAATATTTAGAAAGAAATTTATCTAAACAAGAAAAATGCGATTTTTTTTTTGATAAAGCTTTTCAAAAAAATTTTATTTTACGTCCGTTTAATTCTTTATAGCACAAGCAAATTACTAGCAAGTGCCTTTTAAACCACATATTCACTTACTTAAGTCATAATTTGTGAACTGCTTTTAAGGTCACATACCCCTTGACATGCATGCATACATATGTACATGCAGAAAAGGCAGCAATAAATGTCTGCATTTGCTACAAAAAAGGTCATAGTAAATATGTAAATGTAAACATTATTGCACGACCCTGCTAGGTTGCCTGAGTGAGATGCAGTGTTGCCATGTAAGCAAATTATGTATATCATCTTAAATAAATATACTTCCTTCTCGCAGGAAGCTAATTTGTGGATAAAATTATCAATAAAAAATCGGTTACCATATACCTATATAAAATAAGTATAAATAAATGTATCGATGATGTTTTCAAAAGAAAAAATTTCAATAAATGTATTTTGACAACTATATACATACATATGTATGTATGTATAACGAGTGACTTCATTTAATAAATTGAAATACTAATCGATAAGAATTTCAAAAAAAAAAAATCGATTAATACATTGGCAACTAGATCGATATTAATTTATCACTAAATTTCATAAAAATTGTCGATAAGTGCATGGCCCCAATATCGAGCAAATTATCGATTATTATAGCAATCAAGAGATCGATAACAAAATTAATGTGTCAAATGATTAAGCAATCGATATCCTGATTTTTAATCTCATTTAACAATGTGTTTTCATTTGTTTGACGACAAATGCCATTGAGTTTGACATAGTGAAAACAAGCCTTAAGAAATGTTAGGGCAATTCATCTAAGCGCGTAAATGCCTCATAACCATGTAAACCTTCAAAAAATGCCTCGTAACCCCAAAGTAAACTTACTTAATTTTGTATGGAAAATCGGTTTATTTACAAGATTTACGCGGTTACGTGGCATTTACGTGTTTCCTTGAATACCCATTTTGAAAAAAATAGCTGCAAATTTTATATACACCTTTGCACTTGAATATTTACAATACACTTTTATCGCCGAAAAAAGGAACTGAAAATCATTGAATATTTAGATGCCCTGACTTGGTGTGTTTTGAAAACAAAAAAGTCAAAAAACTTTTTTTCATTGAACTTAGTTTCGTTAAACTTGACGGAAAAGTCTTTTTCAAGTAACTCTCCTCAACCTCTACTTTAGACTTCCAGATCACTGTAGCAGTCGATTTACTACTCTATGGCTGTCATGCCATAGTGATATTGTAAAAAACTGCCTGGCTGATTAGCTCTCCGGCAGTGTCACCCGCGAGCCAGTCTCACCAAGAGAGATGAGAGCCAAAACCTCGATAGGGGGTTAGGACGATATACCCCAGGTCCTTGTGGGTGTATTGACTGGATGCTGCCCGTTTGGTTTTCGTTCAGTGAGATTAAACATCAAATCAGAACCTCATTGTCGATGAGGTGGAATCATCTCGAAATTTTCTCTTAAGCTGGGGTTACACGATTGCTACATTTCTACAGATTAGTACATTTTGGTAGTCACAGAGTGATGCTGTCTTCAAATATACAAATCGTGTGATTCCAGCATTAGATTGCCCAACTCTTGCTAGTTTTCCGGCCCGAAGAAGCTTTCGAAATTTTTCGTCTTCGATACTTCGTTCTCTGTCGAAGTGTGCCCTGTCTTCGGGCAACCATCTTAACCCAAACCGGTAACTATATAGTATCAAGATATTTTATTTTTACAGTTCTTGTGGCACAAACTGGAGCACGGATGTCCTTCATGGGGTCGAGTCAAACAACGAACCACAGAAATTATCTCACTTTTATAAAAGTTAATATAAATAATGTGATTCAAAAGCTGATCACTTGGCAACCTTCTGCATAAAAACAGACACTCGGTCTTGCTGCACTAAAAAAGTTAGTGTTATTCATAATGCGCCAATAAAAGTCATCCATTTGTCAACCTACTTTCCGCCAGGCGCCAGACAATCCTTTATGCCACTATTAAGCTATACACACACACACACTCAAGCCGAAGGACACTTCACAAGTGCATTGCGCCTTGAACAACACTCCGCCAAGAGTTTCAAATCAAGATGCAAATTGCAATGAACCAAGACGTAGTAGGCAGGTACTACATCCATGGCGTGGATATCAAATGCCTACGTAGCAGCCTTGGTTGGCTGTTGAGCTACATACATGTATATATATATGTATGTATGTATGTATGTATATGAAGACCTTTACAAAACTAAAAAAAAAAACTGCAACGCAGCCATACAGCAGCTGTAGGCGTTCGACAGCGAACATTGTGTTGTAAATCACTTGAAAGAGTCATAAATCGTAAAAAAAGTTCGACACTTGACAAAAGTAAGCAATGAAGTGCAAAGATTGCCGTGGATGAAGATAATGATTTCTGACTTTATGCTTAATACAAATACGTACATATATATGTATGTATGTATGTATGTATGTATGTATATAAAGATAAATAAACCAGCGCAAGAAATACGTAGGCGAACTAAAGCAGATTTGTAAAAAAATTGATAAAAAACAAACAAAATGGTGCAATGCGTAAAAGACAACAATAAAGGTGTTAACGCATTTCATTGTCAGAGCTTTAGAAGTTTAAGAATACGAATAATAGTGAGGTGTGGCACAATGGCACCGCCCACTTTGCCTTAATCTCTTACTTCGCTTGTCAGGAAAAAAATAAGAAAGTAAAAAAAATTGTAGATAAAAATTATCTAAGAATTTCGCCATTTTGTGAAATTCAACAGGAGGCGAAAAGTTTATTTGCAAATAAACTGCATAACATAGAAAGAGATATAGAAGGGAAAGTATTTACCAGAGCTCCCTCTTTCCGTTCGTAGTTATCCACTTTTCTGCAGGCATTCCCACGTCTGTCTTCGTACAAACTAACAAAAATCTAGGCCATTGTTTGACTGGCTTGAATGCCACTTGGCTTGCATCTATCAAAAAAAAAAACGAAAGAAAACTGTTTGGAGTTACATATAAACAAACCAGGCGCTTTCCGATGGGTTCAAGCACTTGGCTTAATTCTAGATAGCAAACTAGCGTGAAAGCCTTACATTACGGAAAGAGGGAATAGGACATCAGTGGTTCTCTACTGCAGTGTATAGAGTGGAAAATTGGTAAGCGACTGGGTCGCTCTCCTGAGATAATTTTTTGCGTCTTTGTCTGATGGGAAGCATCTATTAGACAATAGTCAAAGAGGTGAAACGGGTACCAGGGGTCACCTTCATTGGAATTAGTGGGCCACTTGGCACCACTACCGCCCACTATGATCCTTAAACATGAGCTTAATATAGCGTCCGCCGACTTGGGGGCACCTGTTCTTTAACTGACTCAGAATCTGGATTGCTTAATATTCTTGGAGGCATCGACTTTATTCCTGATAACAAAGATCTCGGCCTAGCTAGACTGGACTGCGTCCCAAGTGGAGGGGAGGCAATGGTTGGAAAGACCAGTTGGGTCTACGTAACCCAAATGACCCAGATTTACATAAATATATCAGGATAAGGACTATCACTCCACACTCAGCATACCCTGAAAAAACTCTCTGGGGATTATTATGCTGTTGCAACAACAACAACACGAATTGGTCGAAGCTTTTGTTGAAGGGTCGGTGACTTCCAGATCTCAGTAATACATATTTTCAAGGCAGATGCAAAGAAGAAATCGATTCGCTGCTTATTTGCGCGACGATGACAATAAAGATAAATAGTATCTACTCCGATAGCCAAGCGATAATCAGGGCCTCAGGATCGATGTTGGTGCGCTCAAAGTAGTTGGATAATGACTGATCTCACCTTAGGTTGGCTCTGACTAGTCAAACTTATGTAAGTAGGTGCCAGGCCAAAGTGATATTGCAAGAAACTGCGTGGCGGATGGGCTGATCAAGTAAATTACCCTCGAATCAATATCCCGCAGAGAAAAGGGTGCGAATATTTTTGACGACCCGTCGCATACTCTTGGACTAATGGACCTTGTGTCAGCTCACCAAAACTCTAAGCAGAACCCAGGACAAATGTTAATTTATGGCCTTTCTGAACGAGATTGGACCGGAGGCGTTCAAGGGATCTCTTTAGGCACACCAAGTCTGAACTCTTATGGCACGAGGGTATATTTCCGATTTGACTTCACGCCGTAAGGCTTAATGTCACAGGAGATATTCGCAGGAGATGGAATAATCTCATCACTTCCTCATAAAGTCGCTTCACTCGACATTTTCCCCAAATTCTCTCTCTTTCTTGGAAGTATTGAAAAAACTCCTAACATTACCACTAAAAAAAAGCAAAAAATATTAAAAAATGTCAACAAATGTTACCGAAAACCTACCTTTTCAAATGGCGCGCTTGACGCAGTTAATTACGTTGCTTTTGTAATTTTTAGTTCTCCACTTGTTTTTATTTTATATTTCCCTTACACTATATTATTTTCACAATAACAATTTTTAGTGCACAGGTTTGATTTGCACTTGAACCATTTTATTTACATACGTCAATGAAGCGGCACATACATATATATATATATGTATATACATACGAGTACATAACTTGATCCGCTCACTGCCTTGTTGCACGTCAAGGGCACTTGAACACTCATTTATTCAAATAAATTTAATTCATTTTAATTTATTTATTTGTTTCATTTGAGTTTGCCACCGCAAATTGGTTGCACAAAGCGTTGCACTTACGCGGCTAACCGGCTGGCTGGTTGATCGGCAGGTGCTGCCTCACTCGCTGCCTCACTCGCTGCCTCACTCGCTGCCTCACTCGCTGCCTCACTCGCGCGCAGTTGATTTACCTGCAACGCGAGATAATTTTCAAATAATTCAAATGGTATTTTAGATTTTTCACATAACAAATGTTTGTATGCTCGCACACACGGACACATGAACGCGCGCACTTAAGTCAATTGTGTATCTCTACAAAACGTGTTTTTTTTTGTTTCCCCCAAATTCGCTAACAAAAATTCGCTAACATAAAAGCGCAATTGAAGCGCGTCAGCTACAACAAAGCGCATGCCAAAAATTTAAAATAACCCAAAATTGCAAAGAGCAAAAACGAAATAAATATAAAATAAAATGAAATAAAATGAAAAAAGATAATGAAATACAACATAATAAATCAGCCACCGCGTGCGCCCAACAAATACTAAACGACTATGGGAAATCGAACGACTTTTGGGGAAGACAAGGTGGCGACGTCAGCGCAGCTGTGGACTACACGCTGGCTATAATTACTAGCAAAACCAAAAGCTCCGCAGCGATATGCGGATCTCAAGCGCTCATTTGTCGATTTCTTCGTTGTTTGGGGGGGGGGGNTTTCTTGCTGTGTTTTTGCCGCAGGCATCTTGCGTCAATTCAATTGTAATGCGAATGATGCTCCCATTAATGACGATACATTTGTTATTGTTGTTGTTAAATGTGTTATTAATGCTTTTTATGTTATGTTTATGGTTTATGGCTGGCTATTGTTTAGAGTTAATCTTAAACATGACCGGTAAGATAAATATTTGCAATTTCATAGAGATTTAAATTTTAATCGTAAAAAGTTAAATTATCTGTGCGCCAAAAATTTGGATACCATAAAAATTCGAATTAGGGAAAAGTGAATACACAGGCTCGATTTTCGATTGATAGAAGGCTCTTAAGTCAGATTTTAGAATCTAAAGCAGTGTTTGCATTATTCAACTTTGCGTTCAACAATTGCGTTCAACTCAACGCAGGGTTGCAAGAAAAAAAAGTTGAATGGCTAACTGTTGGCTGGCGACCAACTTTGTTGAAAGCGATTAGTTGAAAGGCCATTCAACCAAAAGTTGAATGCAAAGATGAACAATGTAAACACCTTTTTATGGCGAATATTTTGATATTTTTTCATATTTTGATATTTTTAGCCATTCAACTTTTTTTTCGTGCAACCCTGCGCTGAGTTGAACGCAAATGTTGAACGCAAAGTTGAACAATGCAAACACACTTTAAGTAAAGCTATAAATCTTGGCTGGGTTAGCGGGCTTCCCCAGTTGGGACAAAACACTTGATATTGAACTATAAACACCACTTAATCAACAAAACGATCGGACAGTGAACTGTCTAAACGTCCACCAACAAGCAGAAGGAGGTCCTTCTTCTTTTATTTATTTATCCCCTCCATTGAATTTTCTGTAATTTTCTGGGGGGTTTTGGCGGAGCTATAAAATATAGCTACTATGAAAAAATGGTTAAATAAATAATTGGGCATTATTTATTATTGGGAATCTCGTGAAGAGAAAAATATTGATTTTCAAGAGTACTATATAATTTCTACGAAAAGTGGTTTTTCCCATATAAAATACATGGACAACTTTGAGCGCTTTGAGCGGTCTCTAAATATTTTTTGATTTCAAAATAAAAAAAATATGGGTATATTTTTTCGGTATAGAACAGTCCTAGGGGCTGAGAGCATTAAAATTCTGGCTTTACTTTTTCACCTGCACCTTTGAACCACCCTCATGTCCAAGCACTTAACCCTGTCAGATGGCTACAGTCGAGATGAACGATTACCAGAAGCGATGAGATACAGATAACAGATCAACTAAGCACCAGAGGTAATAAGTGACATAGAATGTTTTGCATTATCACCGACCATATGTAGGTTACAAGATCTTATTAAGCCTATTGTGTGAAATACACATGTGTATTTAGGTAACCGTTTCAATCAATTTGCAGCAAACTCGGTATAATTATTGTACTTGACACATAAAAGGAAGACGTTGAAATAGGACTAAATTTACGGCCAGTTTTCTTATCAGAAATGCTGAAAATTCGATATTTCGAAATTTAAGGTCACTAATATATAACTTTTAACCCATTAAGTCTAACATGTGGACGCGATCACCTGCAAGGCTACGAAAGCTTTAATGGTGTGCAGGCGTCTGTCAGGAAAATCCTGAGGATGTAGGGGCTGGAGTCCTTGGGCTCAGAACAAGAATCTCTGTTCGTATGGTGAAATATCCGACCATCTTCCAAACAGAACACTATGCCATCTATCTACATATGTGCGGAGACAATCACGAGTAAAGGGTACAGAAATGAGAAAATTATAATGCTGAGCGATAAATCAGGCGGCACTCAAGGCTATGAAGTCAAATCCTCATTGGTCCTTGAGTTCACTGAGAAGCTAAACTCCCTTGGCAGACACAATAATATCAGGTTAGCGTGGGTACCCGGCCATTGGGGAGTAGAATGTAATGAGGTGGATGACTGTCTCGCTAGGGAAGCGTCAGCCATCAGTTGGCCCAGAGCACTTTTGACATTTTCGAGACTAAATAATTTAAAAAACTGATACTACCAGTTCAATGTGCCTTGGTATTAAGTTTTAACTTGTAAAATCAAAAACATTCGAAATTCAAAAGATATTTCATACCAGTTGCGACTATTCGGTAATTTTTTTTTACACTTTCACCCAAATATTTTTTGTTCACTTATGAACGTAAACTATTTAGATATCTTTTTTAGTGGTTTACTTAATGGCAAGGCTTTTTAGTTAGCCTCAAATTTTCACTTTTAATTAAAAAAAAGAAAACGTCTTGTTGAAAAAAATAAAAAAAAAATACTAACCACTTTATTTGTCACTGCTTTAACATACATACATATATCACTTTTTTATTGCCTAAAATGGGGCATATTTTTGTAAACACATTTTTATACTGATTAGCACACCTTCAAAATCACTTTTTGATAATAAAAAATTTATATCCACAAAGCATTTTCTATTTTTTTTTTTAACCGCTGCTTTTCAAAAAACGGCGCGCATAGTACGCGTCGCTTGTCGACCGCGTACGCGCGTTGTAAGCCCGGAACTGATTCGTACTAAACTGAAATGAAACAATTTGAAGTGAAATGAACTTAAATGAATTGAAATTGAAAGCCCCACAAACGCAACTGAAACGGATTGATGCGAAACTAGCCGTGTGTTTGTACATACATATGTTTATGACAACAAAGCAGACGACGATAGCAATTGTAAAAAAGGAAAATGAAAAAAAGTAACTAAAATAAAAACATAAAATCAAAAGCCATTCGCCAAACCCCCACAAACGTAAAGTAAACTTGAAGCACACCACTTAAACGCCCAGTGCTGCCAAGTAGCGGCAAAAGTATCTGTTGGTGCGCGCAAACTACAAACCAAGAATAACGGGCAAAACACAATAACAAATACGACCCATAGCAGTTGAATAAGAATATGGCCTTTAGGAAATACAAGCATGCATTCGCCATGCATGACGAAAAAATTCCGCAGAATGAAACATTCCGCTTTGTCAGCCCTGCCAGATGTACGGATTTTTCCGTATGGTACGGATTTGCAGGGATGAAAATGGTTGTACGTATTCAACGCACGGATTCTTAGCTTTCCCTCAAGATGCACGGATTTTCGGAGTGTCTTTTCACAGCGTAAAAATTTGCCTGCCTCATAGGTTTCTTATGGTTCCTGAAATATGGAAAATAAATCGATCACGCCAAATTTTTCATTTTTTTTTCTTGATTTATGTCCTTGAATCTTGCATACGGAAAATTGAGGTGCTACGCCGACTCCTATTTTTTTCCAAAAAAAATTATGAAGCTAAACCACTGTGCGTCGACTGTTAACCGCGAGGAGGAGTGCAAATTTTAACACTTCTTCGTAGTTTCCGCGAAAAGTAGAAAGTAATATTTTTATTTCACTCCTAAGAGCGTTTTCTTTTCTCGAACTAATGTTGCATTTATTCTGCCCTGCGCCAGGGCTGTCGTTCTTTTCTCTTTAAAATTGTGCACTGTGATAATGTTGCCACTTAAGAAGGTGACAGTTTTTTCGAGAAAAGATAACGCCATATGTGGAAGCATTCCCCATTTTCCAAGAGGGTGGGAGTATACTTTTACAGTACGCAAGGGATTTTTTTTTCACCTTTGTAGAAATAGCGCACAAAACGGAAATTCAAAAATATCCCCACTAAATATAGGAGGTATTATAAAAATGTCCCATTATTTTTGCGAATTCCGCTTTCTATCTTATTCTCTCACTCGATTTCTGTCGTACCACTTTTCATTATTTTCCCTTGTCGCTTTTACGGTGGCTGATTATTGTCAACAAAAGCAGCGATTGATTATAACTAGCGGAACGTTGAGATACCAGATACAAAATCACACAGCGACACAGATACCATACACACACACGCGCACGATTTCTTAGTATAACAGCGGAAATGTTTGATTTTGCAACCCTGTTGTTGTGTATGTGTGTGGGTACTACTACACACATACATAATTTTTTATTTTATTTTTTTTTATATTTCACGTTTTGTGTTTTTATTTACATTTTGTGGTTTGTTTTTTAAATAATTGGCGTTGGCTATTTTTTCGTTTTAGCTTTTATAGAACTTTTTAGTTATGTGTTTTTGCGTTTTTACATTTTCAACTTTGTGAAGCGTGTCCAACATGTGCTTGACGTCGATAAATTGTTTGGTAGACTGACTGCTCGAAGTAGATAAAGTAGGAATAAACAATTATTCAGCAGCTGTTAAAGGTGAGGCTATGTGCACAAGAGAGAATAGATCTGTGTTGGCATGTGTGTTTCGGGTATGCGTGATTTGTGAGAGCGAACATAGTGTTACCAGCTGAAAGCATAAGTGAAAGATTTAAAATTATGCTTAAAATCAACCTTTCATCCATGGTAACCGCCATTAAATCTGTTATATAACAGTTTCAGCCTTGGAACTCAAACGAAAATAACTTTTTCAAATAAGTGCTGCCAAACCGGATATGAATTCTCTCAATGGCGTCATGGATAAGTAATTAATGAACTACCGCACTGACACTTAGACACCCCTAATCCCCGGTGTTACGCGTGAACATGCCTAATGTATAGACTAAGGTTGGGCCATATTCGTAAGGTAATCTTCTGATGTAGGGTAACCTCAGAAGGTAGAATGGGTCTTGCTATAACAGAAGGGAATGCCAAAGTCGACGTTTGTTCTTTCCCTCACGTAATGTTCGGTTCTTCCGCGCTTAACTTGTCGAGCAAAGCTTCAAGCATCTGCTGCGAGAATGAATATAAACACCTAAAACCCTGCTTCGGATAAATGAGACCCTAAGGAAACAAATACTGCCCTAAGGAAACAAATACTGTCCAGTCCTTCGGGCAAGAATTCCTGCCGGTAAGACGCTTGTAGTTAAGCCAGCGCCTAGAACCAACCAGGTCAAGCATGCACAGGCCGACTCCATGGGCACCAACGCCAACTATACACTCAGGCAAATTGATGATGATGCCTGATGACGTGGTTCACGCAATAAAGAGGCAAAAAGGAAAGCGAAGAGAGTCCAATGTTGCCCTCTCCGCTGGTAACAGAGACAAAGAGCTACTAAAAGTTTTGTTTTAACATTACCATCGGGTTTAAAACTATTAAGAAATAAACACGCACTCATATCAGTCACAGAAATCACATCATTTCCTACTAACGAGTCTAACCGTGGGGGTCAAATGAACGTTCACTCAATCAATAATAACTTCAGACAGTGCTTTTCCAAGAAGACCCGCTCTTTGGAAGCTGGTGCAAAGTTAAATTTTAACTATATCATTATTATTTGATGCAAAACTCAATCGGAAGGTATTGAAACTGCGGTCATTCCATACGAAATAAAAAAGAGGAAAAAACTAAGCACAGAAGACCTTTCGCTTCAAAAAAATCCGAAATAATGGCTAGAAGGTCTCTTTATTTTTACTTTTGAAGACTGGACCACTATTTTAAGGCTGTTTATGTTTTAATTTATCAATTTGGACTGTTTATATGTTAAACGATTTTTTTGATACTTGTAAGTCACTTCACCTAATTACCGTAAATTTGGCTAATAAACATTTTTTATTGTAAAACAAAACGAAAGATATAAAAATACCATAAGGCTAAATATAAAAAAATACGTTATTGGCTCCAACAACAATCAAACACAAATCAAGGAATTTAAAAATAATCATGGGTAAAAAAAAAATAAATGAAAAATGTCAATAACAGCTGATTGAGCTCATAAACATTCAATAATCATAACCAATTTATACACAAAAATATGTCATAAAAACACTAACTTATGGCAGACATTAGTTAACTAACTTTCGCGAAACTAGTATTCATGTACATATTTACGTATAGTGCGTGACAAAATGATAAGGACACCCACATATTTCTTAGTTTTGACTAGTTCAATGTTTAACAAAACTCATCAAAGTTTTAAACTTTGTGGCACATTTTTAAAAATTTGTAAAATTTCCGAGTAAATTTCATACTTTCTTTTTTAGAATTTCTAGAAAATTGTTGCCTATGCAGTCTCATAGCCGATTCAATTTCGTTAAAATAAAGTGCAAGTCTGTAGTGGCCGTTGATTTTCGCAATTTTTTTTTTTTTTTTTTTTTTGGTAGAAGCTTTTGCTCATTTTCTCCGTGCTACACATGCTCGATCGAGGGAAAACATTTCCAAAAATCAACAGTAAGTCATAGAATCCTCAAACTTATTTTTATCGTAGTATAGTTAAATTGGCTATAAAGCTGCAAAACCAAAAAAATTTTGTACACTCGGAATATATAGAAATTTTTAAATTATTATGATTTTTATTCACTCTTGCGCAAAGTTTAAAACTTATATATGGCTTTTGTTATGCGATGAACAATATTTTTATAAAAAAAAATAATTAAAATTAATTTGAAAACTTTTTAATATGTGGGTGAGCTTATCATTATGCCATGCACTATGTTTAGGTATGTATGTGTGTCTTGCGGTGTCCAATTGAATATGTCAAATAACTTATTTAAAACGCTTTAATTAGCAGCATTGCTGCTGCTCATAAATTGTTGCTATCTATGCGTTTAATGTCGTACAAGTCATAGCATAGCTAATAATTCATAAGTATGTAGCTTCATGGCTGATCTCGAAATATGTGCGAGTATATACATACATACATACATACATACATATATTCAATACTAAAATATTCCATAGGCCAGGGAGTTGGTTGGTTGGTCGTTTCACATGCCAGCCGGCCGGCCTGGCAGTCAGTTGTTGTTGGCAGCTTGTATCAGAGAACTTAGATAGATAGAGAAGGTGCAAACTGAAAGTGGAANCAGCGTAATAACAACAGGATTTGCATACATACATACATATAGTACATATGTATAGTGAAGAAAAAAAAAACAATTTAAAACGAACAAAAGTAGGAGCATATTGCTGTTCATTTTCGTTGCAATGCTTTCGAAGCGGTGGCCTGATGCCGCTCCATCATTGCTGGTTTACCACTGCATTTTGGCGCCTTGGAAATTAATTGCCGTCGCAGAGTTGCAAGTGCAACTTTGCTAGGTAAATGTATTTGTAAGCTTCTGTGAAGTCCTCATTGCATTTAATGGTTGCTTTGTTGTTTTTTTTATTGCTACATTAAAAAATTAATTTAAAATTAATTTTTGAATGCATGTAGATATGTATGTATATGTAAGTACATGTAATACTTAGATATATATATTAATAGTAGATATGGAAGCACGCAAATAAAAGCGTGTAAAATTTTACATAATATTTTGTGTCGAGAAAATTTCCATGGCCTCGTACATATGTACATACCTACATAGTATGTACATTAACATACCCATGCATGCCTATGAATACTTGGGTTGTGCTCAATAAATGTTGTAATCAATTACATAAAATAGATACAACAATTTCGTATATTCTAATAAAAAAATTAATTGAATGAATGTGCTTGTTTAGAAGTGAAAAGGCTGTAGGAATTTTCTCTTTTGCTTTCTTTCTTAAGTGGCTTTCGAACATTTTGAATGACTTCAAAAGCGCTGCGAATATATTTTGCTATGCAGAGCAGGCCTATCTTTATATTTAGTTTCATATATGTACTACATTCGCACACACGTACATACATACTTATGGCAATTTTTTCATTTTTTGCACACTTTTTTAGTTGCTCAGCATTCCAGCTGAGGACCTACATACATATGTAAGTATGTATGTATACGAAGTAAGCCTTTACTCTTAATAATAATTTTCCACTTAAAAACTTAATGGACTTCATATTTCTCTTACTCCTACATCATGAAAGTGTAAAGTCCAGACGCCTTTAATTGAAATTTGCTGACGTCAAAAATTTAGAAAACCACAAAGTCAAGTCATTATTCTCTGTAGGGAGAAGCATTTTTTTTTTTAAATGGCCTGCCGGGAAAATACTTTTGTACTGCAGCACTTGGCTGGCTATAAAAAATAAGATTTTATGGAGTAGATACACTCGTCGAGAAGTGTACACGTGAAAACAAGAAAACATGAATAAATACATATCGAACCCTAAACGCCAAAAAGACGTATGTGACATTTTTTAAAAAATTTTATTTTCTATGCAGAAATATTCCTAGAGCATCTAGATGCTTTTCTGCATCAGCATTAAAATTTAGAAAAAAAAAAATCGCTTACATCTTTTAGGCGGTTATTTACTACATTCATAGTATGAATGTATGAATTTCATACAAACTTATATAGATGTTCCCAGTAAACATAAAACGAGTCTATGAATTTTTTATTCATTCACTTACATACATACATATGTATTTACCTATGTAAATATGTACATTAGAGTGGTCCAATTTTTGTATGAGAGAAAAAATATCATTCTAGAAAACGGGGCACCGCCTTAGTCGTTTCCTTTTGAGATTTGTAATATCTATACCAACTTTAAATGCGCCACTGGATCACTGTGAAACTAGCAAAAATGTTGGTGGTTTTTATAAAAAGCTACTATTGCCAATGACAACTGTAACTTGTAATATTTTTTTTTTTAATTTGAAATGAAATTGTTTGATTAATATATGTACACAATATTTCTAGAGTAAAATATGAGCATCATCTTAATTTATACTTAGAAACGTAAAGTTTGGTACCAGCACCTCTTTCGGCAAGAGGAAAAATTTTGGAAGGTACCCCAAACCCTATCTGGGAACAAATTTTTTTGGACCACTCTAATGTACATCCATATCGATGCATTACTTCTAGAGCGAGTAAAATGAGTAAACCAGATTTTTTTTTTTACTGATGGCTTCTTGGCTGGAAGGCAGAAAACGATGTTTGATATTCGAACTAAGGAGGAAACTTAAAATCAAGCGAAAATGTTTCCATGAGTGAGCGAGACAAGATTGATGAGAAAGAAAAAACAGTTTCCATGGTAACTTGAACATAAAAGCTGCAATGAAAACTGGCCGAAAATTCCATTTTAAATGCCTTTTTGTTATAGATATATCATAAGTTTTTCCATCATCAAAATTCTAAAGGCAAACGCGGTTAAAACGAGGTCCAACGAGGTCCAGCAAACGAATGACATATAGTCTATAGACTTGAGACGATATTTTATGCTGTAAGCCATAAAAAGCCAAATTCTATCAATCACTTAGGGCTGTGGTAACTTTTTTAGTGAGACACCCTAATACATACATACATATGTACTCGTACATTAGACCGTATCACAAAATAAAATTCACTATTTCGAATTTTTTTTTGCTTAGCATAAAAACGCGACCCTTTCACATTTTTCGTCGTATCTGCGACATTTACAGTCGGATCTTAAAGTATGATATATCGCTGTTCTTGGTCCGAGAAATTTTTTTGTTTTGTTATTTAAAAAAATGTGTCGTCTTCTTACATTCGGACGAAAAAAAAATTTTTTTCGAAATTTCTTTACAAAAATACTTTAAAGTCAGGTGCATACGGCGATTTTTTTATTTGTATACTTGTAAGGTCGTACTGTTTGATGTACGTATGTACATATGTACGCAGAAGTATTTATGTATGTATTAAATTTCCTTTAAATCGAAAGCACAGTGAAAAAGTTTGTTGGGTAACTGTCAGTAAGCAAGAAGTGCATAAATAGCAAATCGGTTGAACTTTGAAATCTTCAAAACAAGTGCTTGTGCATGCGAGATATGTATTTATATTTACCGAGCATACGCTATATAGTACAGGCCCATGTACAAAGATATGCAAATACTTATAAAATACAGATACATACATCTTTTCTGTGCGTAAATATTTCAGTCTGTTGTAAAAACTTTTCTTGGCATGTGTTGGCGAAGCGATGAATGACTGCTGTTCTGTTACTTAAATAAAAGTTTAATTTCGTACTACATATGTACATATATGTAAGTGCATAGATATGTATCTTTAAGCGAACGCTTTATATAAATAAACTAAGGCGTTTTTATTTCTTTGCATTTCTTCTTAAAAAAAAATTTGTACTTCATAAAAATTTTATGAGTGCAATTTTAGAAATTTATGCTGCATAAAAAAATTTTATTTTACGTTTTAGACTGAAATTTAGTAGACTCAGCTTATTTGTTATCATCCATCCTTTTTGCAAGATACAACTTTTTTCAGAATTGCGATGATATAAACAAATATAAATTTTATTATAAACAAAGTTAGTAAAATAGCAGGTAATCAATGTACAAAGTCTTGGACGTACATAATTACATAAACATATATATAAAACATGCCTACGTACATATCAATGTAAATATATTTATCTTAAAAGAAATTTTCGTTTCTTTTTTTATTTCTAACTGGAAAATATCGAGCGAAAGATCATACACGTGCGCCAATTGTGCTCCGATAAAAAAAAAAAAATCCACACAATTCCAATACAATTTTGTAAATTAAGTTCACTTGTTTACTTCTATGAAAAAATCTGATATATAAAAGTATAAATTACAAATTGAAAGGCTGGCCTGTGTATGTAGCCTGTAAAATTTGTTTAGTGCTACATTTTAATGAGTTTCATTGAAATTAGAATGACTAAAGTATTCACGCGTAACAGTAATAATTTTTTTAAACATTTATTTTACGTTTTAGACTGAAAGTCTAATAGAAGTATTCAAGTGAGCACGAAAATCAATAGATATTCCTAGGGCAAGAATATGACTTATCAATACCCCCAATCCACAAAGGAATAGAGAATTTGGTTTCGATTTTGCCAAATTTTTCACTCTTTTCCAGCTCACCCTTTTTCTATCCATCTCTCTCTCTCTCTCTTTCTCGCTCTCTCTCTCTCTCTCTATTAAGTAATAAATTAATACACTACGAGTATAGAATAGCAAAAATCTAAACAAAGTTTTTAAAATCTCAATGCATCTCAAAAGGATTTCAAAATTGCTGAAACCTCCAATTCTGTACTCAAAGAGGAAAAAGAGAAAGAGAGGTGTTGCTGTTTTTGTTATGGCAGACTTATCCGTAAAAGTATAAATTTCCTCGCCTATCCCCTTGCCTTATCCTTTTTTGCACCTTCTCTAGGCTAACATGGCAGGGTGATTAGAAAATCTTGGGTTTTAGGGTCTACCAGAAATCCAATCGACTCCTCCGTAGAGTTTACCAGCACTTCTCCAAAGGCTTTAACGGTCTACGGCTCTGTCTCGTTGGAAGGGCTTGCTAGATTTTCCAAGAGATTGGGATGGTTAGGGGTAATCTAGGAATACTATTCAAGTTGGATTAAGGGCGCATTCCAACTGTCCTTTTCTGTCTGCTACTGCAAAGTTTTTCAAGAAATTATCTCATGGAAGTTACTCTAAAAATGGAGAGCCCACAAAACTTGGGCTATGTGTTTGGAATTTGCAGTTGTGAAGGCATCTTTTCGAAATTTTTATACAAATCTTCACTTTTAGACAGTGTTTCTTGTGAAGAGTTCTTTCCTACAATGTAGTATCAAAAATACTTCTTAATGAATTGATTGCACTAACAACTTATGTACTTACAAATATCTAAACAGTAGCAAATGCTTACAAATTTTTCCTCGCCTAATTGTTTTTCTCATTTTCTTTCTACTTGTATTATTGTTGTTCTTTTTGTTTTCATTGTTTAATAAAGTTATGCGTGGAATGTTGCCTTGGTTCAATCGCATACTTGGAAGCAAAAGATACTTAACCGGTTATTGACTTGCGCGCACAGTTACTTTCATAATTCCATAGCTCACAATCAGTGTGTCATTGTATTGATGGAGTGGTTATTTATTCGTATGTATATATGTATGTATGTATTGTTTGTTGTCTAAAAATTCCAGAATTTAATCTCGATCTTTGCTAAGCAATTAAAGAAACCTAAAAAAANGACTTCGAACGGAAGTTGCAATTTGCACGTGGGCGGCAGTAATTTTAATGTCAAACGCTGCACGATTTCAACCCCGGCGCGTCTACTTTGCTGATAGACTTGTTTGACATCCACTAGTTGAGTGGTAAGTAAGAATGCGTAGGTTCTCCGGCGTCACCAGTTTATGCACATTTAGCATTCGCTTATCTCTACATACATATCTCTCTAATGTCGCCTCTATCTAATTATTTTCGATAGCTGGAGACTTTGTTATTAGTGACAAGTCGGTAGCACGAAAGTCAAGGTTTCTGACTGTAATTAAGTGCTTGAATTGGTCTGAGATTATTTAATTTGAGTCGACAGAGGAGTAGAGAGGCATGTGTAAGAAGAAATATTTATTATGGGTACAGAGAGAATTAGTTTCCTTCATACAAGTATATAAATGAGCAAAACAGAGATTTTAGGACAATGGCTAACGGTGGGATTTCTTTTCATTTAATGAAAGTTAGCTAGCTACCAAAAGAAAAACATTCCGAGCATTGACGTTTTTTATTTTGAGTGTTTTGGGGTTGAGTAAAGATCTACCTATTAAAAGGACTGCTTTTGAGAGTGTTTCGAGCTGTTTGAAAATCTTTCGTCACGGAAAGACCAAGCGCGTTCGTTTCCTGAACATACTCACCATTTCCATTATATTTGTTGGATTACTTTAAAACTTTCCGACCTAGGCCGAAAATTATGATGGAGAGTTATTTAGAAGATAAGAATCCCGTATTTTCTTGATTTCCTCTCTATGACCTGTGTCTATAGTCTTTCTTGAAAAGCGGGCATATGGCTGAATCTGGTATTTAAGATGGAAGCTGTTCAATATATAGAGTATCGATATACATAGGTCACCGCCCTGGTGGATCACCACTTTAAGCTGGATGAGTTGAGAAGGTTTTCCTTTGTTTTCCAGTAGAACAGGTTTAATGCTCCTAAGGCAGCCGTCTCACAACGGCGTTAAATATCGCGGTGGGACGGAAGTAACAACGCTTCAATGGCTTGCCTAGGGTGATAGGTCCACTGGGTATCAGTAATCGTATCGCCTTACATATTTTCCACTTTTTAAGTGAGGTTGCGACAGACTAATGACTTCCGTGAGGTGCTAAGTTTGGGCTTCAAAAATTCAATATTGAGGAAGTACTAGATACATACGTATGTATAATCTTTGAATCTTGAAGTCGATGGAAAGGTTTGCGAATGATTTTTCTTCACGAAAGAAATCTCCGTCACCTGGCCAGGTGAGAATTTTTGAAACGGTTTCTTTGTCGTCGAGCTCAACTGAAGGATTGGGTTCGGACTAAAGGAGAGGGGTGTCAGTTGAGTCGGATTTAGCTGGCATGTGAAGTGGTGGTTGGTGTCATGAGGAGATTCTCCACATGCCGGGCACTCATTTGGGATGTTGGGGTTCGAGTCTGAATAGGTAGCTGTTGAGGCGGCGTTGATAGCTCGCTATTTTGTTTGACTTTGTTCAACTCAGTCAAAATCTCTAAAGACCTTATTCCCTTATAAAGCCAGTTCGAAAATGCCGTATCTCATAATACTTTTCAACAACGCCCTATTTCAGGATTTGATTGAAGAATGCCCTATCTCAGAATTCGGTTCAAAAACGCCCTAATCATAATCTGCAAGTCCATTCTGCAACTTTCTCTAGTTTAAATATTTACTCGTCGGCTGTCTTTCTGCATATTACTTCTTGCCTTTTCCACTTTTTTCTGGGAAAACTCATGTTTTAGAAATTTCAAATATGCATCTTATTTTACCTGCTTTTCACTTTAAGTTCAATATATGTATTGTTTACAACTCATTTCATTTTTAGTGATCCCATTTGGTACTTTTGCAATGCACCTAAAATATTTACGTATGTGAAATTCCATAAATGCATTTCATGCTTCCCATCTCAAATAAATAATAAAGTACTTAAAATTCTTCGCTGCTTCTTTTCAATCAACCAAACCAGTTCGCTACAAAAAACATATCCATTTAAGTACACAGATTTTTTTTGTCAAAACACCATGCCGCACGCAGCACACTTTTGCAATGGCTTCCCTTTTGCCAACCATTTCTTTTGCGCATTTCAAAACCACATTCATATTATTTGTACATACTTCAACATTTCGTTGTTAACTTGACTTTTCACAATTCATTAGCCGAAAATATTTTTCCGCACTTTGCTCTTCATACCATTAAAAAAAGATATTCTCAAACAAAAGTGAGTGAAATATTTATCTCGAGTAGGTGCGCTATGTACCTGCCAATCCTGCACGTAATTTGCACCTTTGCGCTTCTCTCACAAACACACCCCCCACCTCCCCCACCTTTGTTTGTTTATTTATTTTGTTAAATTACTCTGCTATTTGCGTAAATTCTGGCTTATTTCTTTCGTTTGTTTGTTTTTGTATAATCGCCCTCCTTTTTTTTTTGCTACGGTTTTTTCCCTGTTAACAATAGCGATAAACTTTTCTTATTTCTTAAAGCACTATGTACTCAGTCCGTCTTTTTTTCACAGTCACTGTCTTGGCTGTTGATTTACTTAGTCGTATGGGTCGGTCGGTCGGTCGATCGGTCCGCTGGTCGGCTGGTCGGCTTCTTTATGACGTCTTCGATAATATTTTTCCTGTTTTCATATTGACTTTTAAGTGCATTGACGTCTGTAAGTGTCGACTTTCCGATTTGGTTGTTGATATGCAACATTTGTTTTCTACATACGCAAAGATTTCTACGCATATCATTTTATTACTATTCTCTACGCATTAACCCATTGACTATGCTTTCTTTGTTGACATTCCTTGTATGTACTCGTAAGTACCCATACATAAGTATGTACATGTATGTATGAGTGCGTGTAGTTGAAGCAGCGATAAAGGACGTATCGCGAGAGTACAAAGGTTTCAGTGACACATTGTTCATATGGTACATATGAACGGTTCAGAGTCCTGCTTAAAGATTTCCGATAAAAAAAAGCTGCACTCGAATTATCTTTTTGTTGAATAGACTTCCTAAAATAATGCATAGATTCATACAGGAAATGTGGAGCTAAGTGATTTCACAATAGAGCAATCGATAGGAGATTTCAAGCCAGAAATTAAAGAATATTTATCCTTAATAACTTCTTAAGCAAGCCCACAGCAGCAAAGTAAATCATCGAAGAAAGTCGAAGACTCTATGAAGGATCAATGATATTAGGGGGTACCCCTGTTTCGTCAGATCCACCCAGTAGAGTTCAAGAGCTTATATAAAAATCTAGCGGGTTTGTGTCCCTTAATTCCGTCAGACCTGCAAAGGAAGGCTTGAACATAATATCAAGCTGGGTCTACACGATGGCAGGGTAATTTCAGAGAAGGTATTGTAGTCCCGTCCCATTCTAGCTACGTAAGTGTCCAAGACACACAGTGCACTGTGAAAACCGCAGTTGCTTAGGCGTATTTCTTCCTGTCTAAACCTCTTATTTTCCCGCCGCTGTACCACCCAGATTAATGCAACGTTCCGTAACGTTCTTTCCACTTTGGTGAAACAAGTAGGCTGGAAGTAATTGGCACGGAACCAAGGACCCTAATCGCCGACTGGCTGTACAAAAGAGCGCTGTTTGTTAACAGTCCATCTGTCAAGATTATCTGCATGCATCGTCGATGGCAAAAAAATTCAGTCTGGAAAACACTTGCTGAATCTGAAAGTCGCATAGACATTTCCTTGTAAAGGTCTCTCGAAAAAAGGCCTGCCGGTGCCAAGTAACAGATCACATCTGACAGCCGCAGTAATCGTAGCGCAGGCTGACCTTTGCGAACAACTTGGCTCTGAAGGTAATGGGTAGGTTCAGAAGACGCAGCAGTTGAGCGCAATCGTTTCTAAAAAAAATCTGTGATCCTTAGGCGTCTTCTAAACGGCTTGATACATTAGCTGTCAAAGTCAACTCTCAAAGTCTGTCTGAAATGACCAGAAATATATTATGATCATCTAACACTCAACTGTTCAGTTGATCAGAAGTACACAACAGCGCGTTCTTCAGTAGGTGTAATGGCAACGTTTACTGAGCTCTTGCGCCTTCTGAACGTGCCCAATATGACTCCAAAATATTTAGCCAGAGTAAAAGATAAAAAACACATAACACAGAAGGAAATTTGGAATTTTATCCCTTGTAATTGGAGCGCAACGCATTTGCTCGGTTCTAGCACCGCCTTATTATGGGGAATGTTTCATTTTTTACGTTTATTTGGCGCGCCAATTTATGGGAGGCTGTTAGTATAAATTAAAAGCATTTCTTTTTCAGTACGCGGAAAAACCCATTCACAAATTATTTTCACGATACGCTACTGAACTCAACCCTAGAAGTAAAGCGTGGCCATCACTCAGCTAGTTTAATAGTTTGTTTAGTTGCTTGGAGTAGTTTGTCACTCTGGTGACAGGCAATTAGTAAATCATTGCCATTTTGAAATCACACACTCGTGCAAACCCTACATTCACTTAGCGGCATTGATCAATTTCAGAGGAAGGCAACTCTCTCCATCTGGCTTTTGAGTGATAAATTCCGGTATGGCTGCTGTGGTTTCACACCATTTGCAGGCCCAGTGGAAAAGATTTCATCCTAATATTTTCACTTATCCAGACATTTCCCCCAGTAGTATGATGGCTAAGCTGTCCAGGTCTATGAAGAAATAGTTTCCCAGAACTTGAAGCTGGCTTTGTGGTGCGAGACACTCACACAGAAAGTACACTTATGCAGAGCGTGCGGAACTCGGACTCGGACGAAGTCTTAAAGTAGACTTTTTTGCTCATGCCCTCCTCCGATTCCTCATTTCCCGAAACACCATTATGCTCTGGGACTCAAGAAATGCAGGACGAAGTCTTCTCCGTGAGATTGTAGGAATTTTTAAAATCGTTGTTGGCCTGAGAGCCTGGACCGCACGCAGTCAAACAATAAATGCTTACTAACCTCGGCCAGGGAAAAAAAAATTTCGGTAATCTGGAAGTCTGTAAATCAGTTTCCGTTCCAGATTTCATTTTGGATCCATCTGTTAAAACTGAAATTTATACGTTGCGGTATCAGATTTGAGTCACTTCTATTGCCAAAGTTCATCTCTGAGACGGTCTTATCGAATTAATAAAAAAAAACAAAACTCGGACACTCTAGTATTAAAATTTCGGCGGAAGTATGTTTATAAAACGGAGCTTTTCTTTGAAGGCTTTGATGCGACTCTATACAAAACTATTCGAAAATGTCCCCTAAGGCCTTTCACCAAGACTCCGATTCAGCTCATAAGGCAAGTATTACCCAAACTGGCTCATAAATCGCGAGCCTAACAACATTTCTACAATTGATTGATCATGGTTCTATGGACTATGGTTCGTTGTCCCAAAGCTTTGTGATCGTTAAAAGTTTAATTTTTCTAAAAAACGGAAGTAAAGTAATTTTCTTATTGAAATAAGCAAACAACACACCTACACTCAGGTTCAAAGCACACCATTTAAGATTTCCATAAACGAAACTAAACAAAATT
Source organism: Rhagoletis zephyria (assembly GCF_001687245.7). NCBI lineage: Eukaryota > Metazoa > Arthropoda > Insecta > Diptera > Tephritidae > Rhagoletis > Rhagoletis zephyria. The sequence goes on from NW_016160401.1 coordinate 29,472, forward strand.
TCAACTAAATAAGTAAAAAAAAACAAGTTCGCCGCCTGGCGCGGTACACAATCCACTGTAAATAAATAAAAAACGATTGGATCTGGAATATTCTAGTGGGTTCCATTGATAACACTAAACAGTCAACTACATACATACATATGTATGTTTGTTCTGTATTAGGAGTATGTAAGTGTGCAATTACTTTAGTTGAAATCAAATTGAAAATAGTTATTTTTTCCTACAAAATTGCTTAAGATAGGAAGGTGCATGCGGGCGTATGTATGTATTCATGCACAGTGAGTCTTAGTCAAATCGTACAGCACATTTTTTCCATATTTTGAAAATATTTGGTTTTATTCAAGTTTTATTATTTTTAATAAAAATATAGTTTAGACTAGAAAAAAATCCATAAAACTCAAAGTTTCTAACTTTGTGACGATTAAAGAAATCGTAAAAATTTTCATACAAATTTCACATTTTTTTCCAGTATTTTTAGAATTTTTCTGGGTATGCAGTTTTAAAACCCATTCAATTCTAGTGTAATTAAGTTCAAGTTGTAAGTCGTTATAAAATACCGTTGATTTTAGAGATTTTTTTTTTGTCGAGAATGTTGCGCATTTGCTTCCATAATAGAATTTGTCCATGCATTATATGGAAGAAAATGCGCGTGAACAAAAAAAAATTGCCATAAAAACGGTATTTCGTAGCGACTTCAAACTAGCGCTTTATTATACTAAAATTAAATGGGCTATCAAACTGCATACTTAAAATTCTGAATATTTGAAATTTTTACAATTTTTTTTTTATGGTTACAAAGTTAGAAACTTTAAATTTTATGCATTTTGTTGTAGCCTAAACTATATTTTTACTAAAAATTAATAAAATATAAATAAAACAAAATATTTTCCAAATATGAAAAAAAAACTTACTGTGAGATTTTGACTGACACTCACTGTGTTTTTATATGGCAATTTAGATACGTTTCCACGCCTGGCAGTGCATGAAAATCTACTTGGCTAATTTTGACTGATAATATAATTTATACACATACACGTATACACATGTATATCTATATATCTTCAAATTTTTATGCCAATTTGTTTGTTTGCTTCTTTGGCGGTTATCAGCCCTACTTAACTTTTGTACAACATAGATTATTAAAAGACTCAAATATAAGACTGTATAATTTGTATACATATGTGTGTGTAGGAAAGTGTGCAAAAATTGAATGGAAATACATACATACATATGTAAGTACATTAGAGCGTACCATCTTACAAGCAAACAAAAAAAAGTTCACCGTAAACCCCTGAGTCTTAAAGTATCTTTGCAAGGCAATTTCGAAGAAAAAAATTTTTTATTACGGAACCTAGGGTTGCATTTTTAGGTGACTTCTACATTCTGCAATAAAAATTTTTTTGCAGTACGCTCTAATGCTCATACAAAGTCTTTTAAAGCGAAAAGTGGTTAGTGATAATTTTTTGCGATGTTTTAAAGTTCCATTATCAGTTAAAGTGATTCTCTCTAATTCTTAGAAAAACCATAAAAAAAATAAAATTTAATAACCAAAAGCACTGTTCGTTTCAACAACTGATACGCTGGATTTCAAAGCTAATCGCAAGTGAGCTAATTTAATGCCGACGCGTCTGAGTTTAGTTAAAAATAAATTCAAAATTTTATTTTTAAATTATTTACGCCGATTTCTTTTTTATTCAAATTTTTTTTGCTACCAAATTCTCATTCACCTTCTTTTTGTTGGCTGGCATTTACGCAAGTATTATTCGCAATATTTTTGGTTTCACTAGTCTTTAGTCGATTTTATTTATTTTTTAGATATTTTATGTGCGTATAAATATTTATATATGCATATCAACGACCGGAGCGCTCTATTGATAAAGCAGCTATGTATTGTAGATTTTTTTTTTTTTCGTTTTTGATTTTCAGAGTCAGATTTTTTTTAGTATTTCTCGTTTCGCTTATGCTTTTTAACAACAATAAAATAAGAACATTTGCCACGACTCTTATTTGATAGATACAGACATTTTCAGACACTATTCAACAGGCTAGGAGCCGCGCCTACTTTCCGAAGACCAGCGAGCGCTTCACTGCACACTTCACTTCAAAACGCACGCCTTACTTGCTTTGCTTTAACTTCGACTGCAGGCGCGTGTGGTTTTTTATATGCGTAAATTTTTTTACTATTCTGCTTAGAAGCTTCTACGGTGTCTTCTGAACACAAAAAAAAAATCACTATTTTCTTTCAAATTATGTGCATTCGAATTTTATTTTTCACTTCTTCTTTTTTTCCACTTTTAAGCGTAAATTTATTTGATTTTCTTTTTTTATTTCTTTCGTGAAAATTATCAACTTTTTAGCCACTTGTCCGGGGACTTGCACTTATCGCTGCTGTATCGCACGTTCGATCGATCACTTTGCTTTTGAAATTGCTTCTATGTATCTGCTCGATTCGCCGCTGCTCTACACAACACTCGCTTGTTGGCTACTTGGTTGCTGCGTACGCACGCGTCTCTTGCGTTGAGTGTTCGAAACAAGACTGAATGCATCCAAGTTGCGGTGGAGCGCTTTGGAGCGCCCGATCGTGTGGCTTCTATGCCTGTGGCTGGCTGCCTCTTAGTCGTCTCTTCTGCGTTTCAAATTCTTGGCGCTCTCGCGCGCGCTTCATGATTGCTGGCTGGTCTCCGCTGGCCGTTCTGAAATTTTTCGAAATTCTCCATCTACGAAAGATCGCCCGCACATAAAACACGTTGCCAACCGAAATTTTTTAGTGTGTGCTCTTTCGTGTATCTATGTAGGTATGTGTGTTTCGGCGCGCGCGCTCTGCCCACACTACGTCCGTATCTGTGTGTGTGCATCTCTAAACATGTTTTTTTACATATATCTTATGGCCACAACAGTGGCCATAGTTGTTGCTATCATGTCTTCTACTTGTTCTTATGGGTCTTCCCTCCATTCGGATTCGAATTCCAAATTCTTTTTCATGTTTTTTGTGGTTTGTCGTTGCTACTGTTGTTGTACGCGTTGCCTGCGTACACGCGTCTTTCGAACGATTTTTGTTTTAATTTTTTTAATTTTTATTTCTATTTGGAGCTTCAAATGCTGGCCCCAGCGCAAATTGTTCTGTATTAAATTTATTTCTTTAGATGCGCTGTGGGAATTGGGAATTCGCGTTGTAATTTTCTGTTATTTTTTTTTTGCTCGTAAAATGTATTTTTCTCTACACTCAATAATGTGCAGTTTATTTTTGTACCCGGCCGCAATGCCTGCGTTTGTTCTGTGGGTTGCAATTTTTCAATTTTATATTTATTTTCCACATTTTCAATCACTCACAGCCAGCAACCGTGTGTTCTGTCGCTCCATGATGCACATCAGCGCTCTACATATTTAACGCCAACAAATCACTTGTACAATTTTAGCATTATTTTGTTTTGCTAACGAGCTGCTCTGTTGATTTGTGTTTGCTTATTTAGATTTTCCCCCTCAGTTATTCATCTTATTGCTTTTTGAGGCAATCTCCTATTTATTGGCAGTGTCTTTGATTACTTTTGTTCAGATGTATCATCGTTAGCAGATATGCATGCAGAGCTGGGTAAATGCAATTACATTACAATTACAATTACATTCCTCAGTAATTGTAATTAGGATTCAATTCCTTTAGCTCACAGCAAAGGAATCGATTACTTTTTCAATTCCTTGAAGTAATTTCAAATGGAATTGTTTTTTTCTTTAATTCCATTACAAGGAATTTCATATTGTAATTGGAATAAATTACGTGCTAGTAATGTAATTTCTTTTATTTCAATTCCTTTGAAAGGAATTGAAAATGTAATTTTTTTTCCAATTCCTTTCAAAGGAATTGAAAATGTAATTGATTTTTTTTCCAATTCCATTCCTCAAAGTAATTTAAAAAGTAATCGAAAAATTTATAAAAAAAAATTGTTTACTGTTGAATTGCAATAGCTTTGTTAAATTTCTTGGTTGCTAACTGCCTTGAATAAACAACTTATACCTAAGTAGTATTACTAATTGGACTTTAAGAAAACTGAATAGCTTAGACTGTAGCTGTTCAGTTTATAGGGTAACGGTTAAATTTTCCAGATCCTACCGCGAACGCGCTTCGCGGCAGATGAGACCCATAAATGTTGCTGCCTTGGGCACTGCTGTTCTCTTGGACTAATCCCTGCGTATTTATAAAAATGCACCGAGTTAATTGCGTATATTATGGTACCCTTAATTCTACCCAAAATGGCGTGCCTTCTGGGGCCTTTGAAGTACTCTTACTGGTATCCTGCGTTACAAATGAGGATAGAGTCCGCTTGAATTACGAGCCCTGTGGGACTGGAGATCCTACCTCCTAAGAGTTTTATAAACAAATTTCATTGCTATGGCTAAATTTTGATGATAACACTGTAACGACGCTAAAATTACACAAAAAACGCCGAGAGACGTAAAATTAATTTTAAGTAGTATGTTACGGAACTGTATACCGTTTTTTTTTAGATAAGGTCATTTAGTCAAGTTATTTTCATTTTAAGTTTTCATTGCGAATGAAAAAAATCAAACTTAAACATGGTCATACGGTCATGTACGATATGGCGTATGGGTAACATTATTTCCTGCTAGTATTTTATACAAAAAATTATTACACTTTCACTTAACCCTTGCAAATCACAATGGGCTATGATCGGGCCTAAGTGTGCTGGCGCCCTCTGGGCCTAGCAGCCACTTCAACCTAACCCTTGCAAACTTGCTTATTTATCCATCGATTTTCATCGGTAGTAGTGTTTTAAGCCGCAAAACAAGCAGATATTGGCTAGTCTATACTAATATATATTTTGAAAAGCATTTTTTTCTGTTCGCAAAGCTCGAGAAAGGCCGTACCGATTTTTTTGAAATTTCGGAATATACTGCAGACTTTCCACGGATGGTTATAGGCTAAAAAAAGTTTCGATATTGAAAGGGGGCGTGGCACCTCCCATACAAACCGAATTTTTCAAACTGCATATATTTGTGGTAGAGGACTAGAACTGGGTATGGTGATATATACATATATAAGACCAATTCCATACTCATGGAGAAAAATTTGCATGGTTGAAGAATGGGGCGTGGCACCTCCCATATAAACCGAACTTTTCATATTGCATATTTCTGGAAGTGTTCATGGTAGACTGTAAGCCTTTTCAAAACTCTTTAGTTTGACACCCACATGCCAACATTTCATTTACTTTATCAATTTAACTGAGTTACAATTTCCAAATAGGTGGCAGCCCCCCTCAAAAATATTTCCAACAGTTATCTTTCTTAAACCTCTTTAATTTGATACCCATATTGTAATATTTTATTTATTTTATCAATGTAATTTAGTTAAATTTTCAAACAGATGGCAACCCTCCTCAAACATATTTTTGGCAGTAAGCCTTCTTAAAACTCTTTAGTTTGACACCCACATGGCAATATTTCATTTTTTTTAACAATTTGACTTAGTTTAAATTTTCAAATAGGTGGCAACCCTCGTCAAAAATGCTTCCAGTGGTTATCTTTCTTAAACCTCTTTAACTTGATACCCATATTGTAATAATTCATTAATTTTATCAATATAATTGGGTTTAAAAATTTTAAAATAGGTGGCAACCCTCCAAATTTTTGTGATATCATTGATTCTGGTATTATACCGAATAATAAAAAAAAAATTATTCAAATCGGTTCAGCCGTTCTCGGGTTTTGATGACCGTGACATACGAACACAACATTTTTATATATATAGATATACATAGAAGATGTCCAATGTGTGCTTTCGATTTTAATCTTTGACCACAACGAAAATTCCACATTGTACATTCGTGAATGAACTTTCAGTTTCTCGATTACTTTTACAATTCCTTTGAGTAATTGAAAAAACTAAAGTACTCTTGCAATTCCAGGTAATGGAATTGAAAAAAAAATCAATTACATTTTCAATTCCTTTCAAAGGAATTGGAGAAAAAAAATTACATTACTAGCACGTAATTTTTTCCAATTACAATATGAAATTCCTTGTAATGGAATTAAAGAAAAAACCAATTACAATTGAAATTACTTCAAGGAATTGAAAAAGTAATCGATTCCTTTGCTGTGGACTGAAGGAATTGATTCCTAATTACAATTCCTTGTAATCTGTAATTGGGAGTAATTTGATTCCTAAAGGAATCATTACGACCCAGCTCTGTATGCATGTACATATGTACACTAGGGTGGTCAAAGAAAAAAGTAAAGTCGGAATTTTAATGCTCTCACCCTCTAAATATTTTTTGATATTTTTTCTATAAAGAACAATCCTAGGGTTCACAAACATTTTTGGACCACCCTTATGTACACAAACTGCCCTAAAACAACATAAATTAACAAAAATACATTCTAACATGTGTATGTATCAGTGGCGGATGTAGGATTTTACTACGGCGGGGGTTTTGGATTTTTAATTTTATCACCTATTCGATTTCAGAATAGTTATCAAGAACTATCAAGAATTATTTTTCGGATGTAGGTATAGACCCTGCAGGAAATTGAATTAGTTTGAAAGTAATTTATAAACTACTTTATTTTCAATGATAACTAATTGAAATTCTCACTTTTTTAGCTGCAACCAACTCATTTATTTAACATGGCGATGTCCTAGGAAGCAGTCAATTGCCTTTTCCATTTTGCATGTATTTTCAACTAAGTACTTTAAAATGAATTTCGCTTACCTTTTCCTGCTTGTATTTTCAACTACTTTAAAATGAATTTGGCTTAAACAACTTCAGAGTCAGCATGTTTCGTTTGAATACGCTTTCGTTCTGCACTTCACAGATGCTTTTTCATACTTCCAAGACACAAATTGTTTCTTTGAGTAAAAAAAGTATCGAAATTCGAAACATTTACTCAATGCATTTGTTTTAAAGTAGTCCTTCAATTCGTTGATTTAAACAAAAAAACACTTGCTTCCGGCAGGGAAATTACTTGCACTTTTTTTTTAGTAGCGAGCTAACACACTTCTTATTAGAGAGAAAAATATTTCGGATCTAATGTCCCTTAGTTCTGCCACATAGTACCTGTTTTTCTAAGTGTTCGAGGTGTTAAAATCGATGCAAAAATTACCTCTGACTTTGCCTATGCGTAATTTGCTTTAGAGTTGAATTAAAATGTAAGCAAGAAGAAATTTTCATTTTTCAAAAACTCAATGCTATAAGTGCGAGCTTCCCAAAAGCACTAAAGTAAATCACTTATCAGTGGAAAATCTATGCATTGTTTACAAAAAAAAAACGCAATTGTTTATAAATATTTGCTTATTTTGCCGTTTTTTTTCTATAGAGTAAACAAACATTCATTAAGCACACACATGAGGCTTTCAAACCTATGAAATAAAATTTTGCAATTTCACACAAATTTCAACATCAGTCAGGTGAAGAAGAAATACATATATACTAAAATTTTTGTTAATTACATTTGTTCTAGGGAACATTTTTCCATTATCTTATATATTTATGAACTTGAAAAAATATTATTTTGTGAGTGAAGTTTTTTTTAATTTTGAGATGAAGATTAAAACTAAGTGTAAAATTAAGATAAAAATTTAGATTAATATTAATGCTAAGGTAAATATTAAGATTAAGATTCATATTTAGGGTTCATATTTATATTTAGATTAGAATTACATATGATTGAGATTAAGAAAAGGGTTAAGATTAAGATTAATATTACGGTTAGGATTGCGATTAAGACTTAGATTAAGATTAAAATTAAGATTAAGATTCAGATGCAGATTCAGATTTAGATAATGATTAAGATTTAGTTTTAGATTAGTTAAGATTGAAATTAAGATTAAGATTCTGATTAGATTAAGATTATGATTTACATTTAGATTAAAATTAAGGTTAAGATTAAGATTGAGATTAAGAATAAGGTTAAGCCTATGCTCAGATTTAGATTTAGATTAAAATTAGGGTTAAGTTAATGATTGAGATAATTATATTAACAACATGGTGAGATATTCGGGTAATAGGCAATTTTAAAAATATTTTTATTCAATGATAAAATATAATATACAGAAAAAAGCTCTAGGGAATTCCGGAGACTTTCGAAACTTTCTCGAGATTTTTTCGAGTTTTTGTTTTTGGGGGATTTTTTGAGACCTTTGGGGATATTTCGAGAACTCGAAACATTTAAATCTTAATGCTTGATAAATTTTTTAGACACTGCACTATTTTTCTCTTTCAAGAATCTGTCTGCTTAAAAAAAAAAATTTGGAGGAATGAAAAAAAAAATTTTTTTTAAATTAAATTTATTTTAAAAACTAATCTGCTGTGACCATACGAATATACATATGCATGTGTATACGTAATTATAGATTCATAAAATTAACTGATTAATCATAATTTTTTAGGTTGTAGATTTCGGAAGCCATCAAGGTCAAATAAAATCGAGCGTAATCAATTCGTTGCGTCTGTACCGCCTTGAACTTCCAATCAAATGCAGCCAAACAAAGCGCTGCGATTACTATTTAATTGTTATAATTAATAAAAAATACAAGTGTAGCGGAAACCGCCCATATGCAACACAGTAAATGACAAAGTCAGCCATGATTTGGAAAAAATGGTTTTCATTTGTTGTCGTTGTTGTTGTTGTTGCTATTGCTTTTTACCAAACACCACCAACGCCAATTTGCACTAATTTCTCAGCAGGTGTTTTTGTTTGTGTTATTTACCTCAGCAACTACATACATATTCATTGATGCAAATATTGTTAGTAAGTCCCCTTTCAGACATGTCAAGTCTTGAAAGCAATTTTTTTCGCATTCTCTTTTGTGTTTTATATTTGCTTCCACACGCGTCAACTTTAATTGAATTCCCTCTCTTCTCACCTCCTTCGCCTACGAACGAGCAGACTTGAAAGCCAGACTTGACGTGTCTGAAAGGGGACTAAGGCGCGAATGGCTTCTTTGAACGCTCATGAACCACATAGATGTAACCGCGTCATAAACTCACTGTTGAATGGTTTTTGTTTGATCGTTTGCCAAGAAGGTCAACGCAGTGTGCAGTCAAGTCACTATTTTGTTTTATATTTTTCGATACAATTTTATTAATGTTGTGGTTTTTGTATTTTGCTGCCACTATTTTTATTTACACTGTCCATAAATTTAATATTTAATAGAGACAACTACTGATGTTTTTAATTTCTTACTGGTTATTGAACTGAGATTAAGCGGTATTGGTGAATGATTAGATGTGGGCGTTAGTTAGATCCGTATTAGATGTTGTGAACCTGCTTAAATATGTATGTATGGTTAGCACAGTAGGAGTATTACTGGGGTCTTATTGAGATTATTATCAAGAATATCAACCATTTCTACCCACTGTAGACTTTGTAAAGTCTAGTAATAGTTTATTTCCACCTGACCTTAAATGCAGTTTATGCCTATTGGAAAAAATTAGATTACTACTCGAAGGAGGTAATTGCTTATATATTATATTTAAATTCCAAAAAAAAGTTTTTTTTGCAAATTTTATAAAGAAAATTGATCAGTTGTGGCAAAAAGTAAAGTTTTTAGTCGAAAAGTATGCAAACTTCGAGAAGTCGAGAAGCATACCAAACCAAGCTACTGCTATCCGAAACAGTGTATCTATCAACAGACGAACGGCCAACTGGGACTGCTTTACAGAGTATGCGAATCGCTTATTTGCTACTTTTCCACCACCATCTGGCGGTTCGTTTTATACCACCCAGTCGAAGCGAATGCACTTGGATATGTGTGGGCTCTCATCAAAATTTGTAATGCTGGGAGTCCCGGCCACAGGAAAATAGGTATTTACCCGTCAACATAAGCCAACTAAGTGAAATGAGCATCTCCAAATAAGTCACCGCTCCAGCGCGGCCAGCAAGATGAGTGGCACCCCTCTGCAAACTGACACCGCGCAAAGGCAACGTGGGCTACGTTCGCCGAAGAAGTTTATTGTGCATCCAGTGAGACACACTATCGTGCGCTTTACTAGTAGACATATACAGGCGCTGTCAGTTACGCAAAAAGGTAGTATCCTCCCTCAACATCCCTGAGACGTGGAAAATGGGTAGGGTAGTTTCATTTCTGAAGCAATGGCAAAAGGCTGATAAGGATCTACCCATCATAAACCACCAACAGGGATCCTACAAGATGCATAGCACAACATCCAGGCAGAAATTCTTCGCCACTAAGACAAGTTAAGGTCTGCACCAACATCGGCCCCGTCACAGTACGTTCACCGTCGCGATTGACCTTTCGATTACCTTTAACACACTCAACTATGAGACGCCTTTCAAGAACATCAAGGCGTTGATGTGGCATAGTGCGAACCAGTATCAGCACACGTCAAGATTGCCGGAAAGGTCGATCTCTTGCAGTCGCCATAACAACTATCTCACGCTCCTAACACGCCCGAGGTGCCCTACACTATCGAGACCTAACTTTTCGCAGCCCATTGAACTTGACGAGCCTAACACCGGAAGCCTTGTAGTCAGCGCACATTGACGCAGCGTAGGTCTTGCACCTCAGGCTCTCCGGAATCCCTAAGGAATTGAGTCATGCTGCTGCTACAACAAAAGCCAGTCCCTGTTAAAGGGATGTGCCTCACCTGGTACTCTGATCATTTTGAATATACAATATTGCGATATTGATATTGAAGAAGCAATGCCGAGCTCAGATTTCTAAATAAACACTGTTTGCAACCGTAAATTGCAAATACATATGTATGTACGTAAGTATTTAATTCATTCAATTTCTTCAAAAATATTTTTCAACCTTGACAGCGAATTCCTCGAATGTCTACTATGAATAGTTGAATTATTATCACAGCTATGTTTGACCTTCTTTGACTTCTCGCTTAAGTTTACAATTTTATTCATAAAAATTGACACGCAAGTAACATGCGAGTGTCCGACAAACAAATCTGAATGATAGAAACTACGTAATTTTAACTAATAAACTGTAATAAAAACACGCGAACAAGGTTGTTTATAAAATAGCTGCGATGAATCATCATCCAATTTCCTCGAAATGAATAAGCTGGACTTTCCAATACACTTGCAAAAAAAAAACATATCACAGAACTGTGTTAAATTAGCACAATTGACGAAAAGCTGAGCTTGACCAACGTCACAGCTCTCACTCGTACGCTATGGGCCGGTGGCGGTGTGGCTATCAGCCGTCACGCGTACTCGTGTGTCCGACATGTGCTCATCTAAGTGCGGTTAGCGCGCGAAGCTTTCATTCATGTTTATTTATTTCTCTGCGTGCCCACCTCCACCAACCACCAATTTTTTCCATGCGCATGTCAGCCAATGTGTCGTCTAGCTGCATCGTTAGCGTGTGATTCCTCGCTGGAATGCCACCAGCGTCGGAGCTTACGCGTACGGCGTAGCTAATGCAGTGTACTATCTTCTTTCATGACTTTCGCCCAAAACGGTGCTGACTCATCCATCGCACACGTTGAAGCTTCATTGGCAAGCCAAATGGAGTGGAGTGGAGTGGAGTGAAATGCGGCGTGCGACCCAGAGCGCGTCATCAACCAAACGCCCTAATGCATCGCCACTTGATCATGCCAATTTCCAACGCCACAGCGAATTCCACAGCTACTTCATACATACATACACATACATTGTTATTAAAAAGAAGAAAAATTAGCGAAGGCCCGGCGCAGCAATTTGCAAGAGAGAAATTTTAAATCAAAATCTTTGGCAATGAGTCACTGACGCTGCACGCGCTGGTGCTGGTCGCTGGTTCCGTTTGAGGCGGCGCTCAATACAACACCGAGCTTGACTAGTGTCTTTGCATACAGTTTTTTTCACTGTTTTTTTTCTTTGCTGATTCGTTCTTGGCAAATTTCTCACGTTTTTTCGCGCTCTCACGATAAAAATTGCCATGATAGAGACGACCGCCGTGACTGCATATGCGTCGCCGCAAGCGGATCAAGGCACATTAGTAAAGTGCGTTTGCATCCGGGAGGTGAATTTGCACCTTAGGGATTTTTAATGTTAATGGTAAAGGTATGATTCATAGCGGCATAAGCATAAGGATTTAACATTTTAGAAGATCGATCAAAATTACGAACAGATATCTCCCTTCAGCGGGACAAGCCTGCAAAACCAACCTATAACAAACATCAAATGAGAAAGCTTTTAGACAAATTTATTTCTAAATATTTTTAAAGAGGGTTGCCACCTGTTAAGAAATTCAAATACAATATACTTAAAAGGTTAAAAGAAATGTGTTAATATGGGTATCAAACGAGAGAGGGTTAAGAAAACTTTCTTTCGCAAATATTTTGTTAAGAGAGTTGCCACCCGTTTATAAATTTAAAACTGTTTTAAGCAAACCTACTAATATCATAAATGTGAAAGTTTGTGAATTAGTGAGTGTATATGTTTGTTGATAAGATAAGGACTCTTACTGCAGATCAGTTGAGTTTCAGTATGTCCCCTGCCTTTTTCCTACTAATCCGCGGCCACAATAATCTTGTGGTTTTAAAGTCTTCCCGCTTGTTCCACAAGTAATTCGTCACGGCCAGGGTGTACTCATTAATTTTCCTAACGTGATCCCTAAACGGAGGTAGTACGTAGCTATCCGCTACTTTTATGGGCATATCTGAGCCGCATCTGGTCATCTCATCAGCCGACTCATTTTCTTCTATATTAAGTACTATGTCCGGGAACCCAGCATAGACTGACGTTGATGCGGCTCAGTGATGCCAGCTTGGTGCGACATTTCCATGCGATTTCAAAAATAATGGCTTTGTCTTCTGGAAGTCTACTACATACTAAGTAAACGATTAGCCTCCCTCTCTATAGCGTAGATCTCCGCTTGGAACACACTGCAGTCGTTCGGTAGACAAAAGGACCAGTTGATCTGCAGGTCCTTCGAGTAGACACCGCCTCCGGTTCCTTGTTTCATCTTTGAACCGTCAGTGTGGATGGATATACCACCCTCTGCTACTGCCAGTCCTGCATCCCACTCTTCTCTGGTCGAGAACTTACCTACTGGCTTCTATGTCAGCTTTAATTTCATTTAGCCGGACCCTTTTTATTTCGTTCAGTATTGCTGCATGCCCAAAATTGGTTGCCTTCCATGGATGAAAATATGCAGAGGTTATGCAGAGGTTGCAAATGAAATATCATGTTAAGCCCTCCCTGAGGTGCGCTACTCACTGCCCCCGATATGCCAAAGCATGCGAGTCTTTGCACTTTTCCTATTATTTTCTTGTTGCTCCCTTTGTCTAGAGCCTTCCACTATACCACGGATCCGTGGGTTGCAATTGCTCTGCTGGATGTGGTATACAATCCCATAGGTGATGTACGGTGATAAACTGCTGCTACAGATTTCTTGGCTCCCTCCTCTAATTTCTTTTTCCAATTCAACTTGGAGTCCGGAATAATTCCAAGGTATTGTGCCTCGAAGGAGAGTTTCAAAGTAGATTAACCAAAAAATTACAAATTTTCATCTACATAATGTGTAGATTTCTAAATTTTCATCGTGTGTTTTTAGAATATTTTTGTATATCTTGGAAAAATTGGGTATAAAGTATTTTTATAATATTATTTTTTTGCTTTAATTTATCGTGATCTGACCTAATGAACAACTGTTTAGACAAAAGTAACAAAATTTGCTTTGCTGTCATCGTGTCAAGCGAAACTTAGTTTACCAGAGTGTTGCTTATAGAAAACAAAATTTATGCAACAACGCAATTGAAAGTCAAGAAATGTCCAATTATGTGTAATTTATGCGCCTATATTAGAATTTCTAATACAGTTTTTCTCAAAAAAACACCTTGAACCTGAACCTTTGACAATAAGAAAAAAATGTAAACTATATTTAAAATGTATCGCAAGCACTGAAATACAAATGTACACACATATTTACATGTATATGCATGCTTGTACAGGCATAACATAATCGCGAAATTAAACACCTAAACTCACTCGAATTTAGAAAACCCCAAACAAAACACGTAAATAGTGTACGTTAGTTGACAGCGACACATTTTATGGAAAAATAAGTTAAATTAATGCCAGAATCAGAGTAGAGGAGGAAAGAAGCACAAGCCCGAATCCGGCGAAAAAATAATGACATAATTGTCATTGTAAGTAGGAATATATATATGTATGTATATAAATATGTAAGTATGTATGCACTTAAAATAGTAGTCGGGCGTTTTTTTTTTTTCGTATGTAAATTTATATTAGTTAAATATGTACGTACTTAGCATTTATTGTACTCTAACGATTTAGGTAACTCAAAGGGGGACTTTGCTCGTTGAACGTTGATGCGCGCACGACGCTAATCAGTAGCTACAAATTTGTTTACATATTTAATAAATAAGTATGTATATTTATAGTATAGAATAACCCAGTCAACAAAAATTAATAATAATACACTGCCGGTCACTTGAATTACGCTACCTTTTGATCCTCATTCCTTATTCCTTTTTTTTATTTAATATTCAAGCATTTATGTATAAATAAATTTAATTTTTTTTTTAATTTTGATGAAAGTTTGAAAATCGTATTTACATGGGTTTTGTTATAGAAGGATATTCTATTCATCAAAATTTTTAACATTTTAAACAAGTAATTTTGAAGCAAAAAACACAACCAACTTCCATTCTCATATAAAAATTTAGGAGTACCGTTAATTTTTGCATGATCCATTGATCGTATCTAAACCAAATTAGTATTAGATCTCCTGTGAGACACTACCTTTCCGATGGAATTATCGAAATCGGTTGACGTGGTCCAAAGTTATGCAGTAACATACATAGAAAAAAAAATATTCCTTCAGTTAAAAATGTAATTATTTGTTTTTTGTTATTTTTGACCTTTATAACAATGATATTCAACAATTTGAAAAATTTGTTCTGGCATGAGAATAAAGGAGTAGTGTAATCTTAAATCCAAGTTATTCGCGAGAAGGTCTTTAAAATCTCTGCGCTTCTAAATCTAAAATCACTTAAGGTTGAATTGCATTTGATCTGGCTGAATTGCATTTAGCTTTTTGTTTTCACAAGATTGCCACTAGTCGGAAGCTCAGAATAAGTGCTAGTGAATTCTTATGAATCAAAATTAGAACCCAAATAAGATGACCCCAAAACCTAAAAAATCCTGAAAACAATCTCAAAGGCACGAAGAATTCCAGAAATTATCCACAAGAAATCTTAATAAATTCTTAAAAACCCCCAAATACAACCACACCGTTCATTTTGTTATCCATTACCAAAATCTAAAACAAAGAAAATCCCGAGAAGTCCCAAAACAAATCGTGAAGTGTCCTAAAAATACCAAAAGTTCACGAAAAGTAAAGCACAAAAATGCCGAACAGTCAAGAAAATATTCTGAGCGAATCAGAAAAACTCGAAAAAACGTTAGAAAATTTTTTTTTCACTAGAACGTTTTCACTCCAAGATCATAAATCTTCAATTTTAACTATCCTCGTGAAGAGTACTCTCTCGTTCTTGATAGAGTCAACTCTCCACCTTGTCATTCACCATCCATTTCAACTTGCATATATAGAGAAGCCTCAAAAACAATTATGTGCAACATTTTTTAAACCAATCAAACTAACTCGTTATCACTTGTCGAGCGAGACTCACCTTGATATATGGCTGAACATGATTTATGGGTTTACTGGGTAGATTTCCATTTGCGCGCTTGCTGTTGTATTCCACGGCCTCTGTGTCTGTGCTCTCGTCTGCAGCTGTAATGATGACCTTCACGGGAGATTTTAAGTTATTTGCTGCTATTCGCTCAGCCATCGTTTTCGTTGCTGATGCAGCTGATGCATAATTCACTGCTGTTTGCGGCGCTGATAAGAACAAAGCTTTCAAATCATTCACGGAACAACGTTCGGTGCCGCCGCCTTTGCCAATATTTTTCTTGATTGTATAGTGATTTTGCTGTGTGCTCTTATTTTTAAAATCTCTACTATCTTCCTCCCCATAGCGGCTTTCACTATTTGCTGTGCCCGTACGCGCTTTCATTAGTTTCGCAAATTCTTGTTCGATTGTCGAGATTGTTGGTGTGCGCTTCGAAGCGGTACTTGTTTGCGACGGCGGCGTTCCTGTTTGCCCACCGTCTGGCGGTGTTCTCACTATCGTTGGGGTCGTCGTTGTTGTTGTTCCTGTTATTGTTGTTGTTGTAGCTTTAGTTGATCTCGTCGGTAGTGTATTTGTTTTCATATTTATCGCTTGTCGCTGCTGCTGCTGTCGACTGGTTGTTTTGCTGGTGGCGGCGGTGGTGCTGATATTGCGTATTGTTGTTGCGCTAGCTTGTTCGTGCCTGGATGATGATGATGACAGAATCGTTGTCATCGCTAATGGCGTATTGGGCGAGGTTTTCGCTGCTGTTATTGTCGTTGTCGCTGTCGTTGTCGTTGTCGTTGGAGCTGCTAGTGCTGGCAAAGATGATGTTGATGCAGTCGTGCTGATTTTCGATCTTGCTGGCGTTGAGTTTGTTGTTGCTGTTGTAAAGTCTACTAATTCGTCCAGCGCTGCAATAGTTTTAGCAGCAGCAGCAGCTGGCGTCGTTGCTGTATTTATGGGTGTTTTCAATGTTGTTGTAGCCTCCTCCGTTGTGGATCTGGTTGCTGTTGTATCGCCGCTGGATTTTGACTTACGCGACACGCAATTCAGTGACATTCGCCGATTGCCGGAACTCTTGAAAAATCCACTTGGACTTCGATTATGACTCTGTCCACGTTCGGTTTTGTTGTTTTTATTGTTATTGCTGTTGTTGTTGTCTGGCAGTTGCAAAGACGAATTTTTACACCAAACACTACTCATACGATTGCCCATGCCGAAGCGTCGTCGTAAACACCTAGCGTCCTTTGTGAAGGGTGAGCGGTGGCAAAGAAAAACTTTTTAGGAGAAGGGAAAGGACTAGATTTTGGCTTAAAAGTATTCTCTATATTTTTTTTTTCTTTTCGCTATGCACTAATGAGTAAAATTATTTATATTCACGCGCGTGTTTTTTTTTTGGGATTTGCGTCACATCTTCTTCAAGTACTATACGAGAACAACAACAGCAATGTAGCAACAAATGTGCGCTGACGTTTTTGCGCCTTAAAATATGCACCGGGTGAGGTCACCGTATGGCGCGTTTTGCGTAATTTTGAAATAAAAGCGCTGCGCTAGCGTTCTTTTTTTTTTGCTTATTTTTTATAAAAAAATAAATTATTCGAAATTGAAAAACATTTAATAAATGTTCGTTAGTTTTATCGTATAAATTTGTATGTTCGTTTGTCACTTGCGCGTTTCTGCGTGCGTATATTCGTAAATTTTTTGTGTGCGCTACTGGGTGGCGCGGCGTACAAAAATATTGTAGTAATTGACGAACCGGCGCGAATCTCAATTCAGCAAATACTGAAATGGGAATTCTTTCAAAACCTCGCCGCAAGTCACACCGCTTGTTCAGCGCGCAGCGCCAAGCATTCAGTCTGACGCTCGTGTGCTACGCAAACAAGCGCGCGCACACACACACACACACACATGCGACATGCATACATGAAAAATGCAAAGAACAAACAAAACGAGCGTGGAATGAGCCAAACGACCAACTAACCAGCCAGGCAGCCAACGAAATAACCAGCCAGGCAGTTAGCCTGCTAGTGATATGAGCGGCACCCTCGAGCGCCGTTCACGCCGCACCCCCACAGCCAATCCAGCCGCTGTCCCACTAACACTTTGGCTTTACATATATCTACACAGATATTAATTTACGCGCATACCTTTTGGTGTTGCTACTACTTTGTAATCGATTCTGGTTGGTTTGTTTTGCTTTGCATTTTTATTCGTTGGTTTTTTTTTTCGTTTTGTTTTTGTGATTCGCGTCTTCCTCTGCGCTTAGTAGCCGAATTATCGAATTTTTTTCAAATAATAACAAGAGCTATTTCTCAAGCGACGTGTACAACTAGCGCGCTCGACAATCAAATTAATAAATCTGGCGCGTTCAATAGCGCGCAACGCATACAAAGTGATATATTAGAAAAAAATTAGAAAATAAATATACAAAGCTGTAAATTCAAAAGAAAAGAGCGAAAATCGAATTACTGTACTATGGAAATTGAATTCGAAATATGTAAGTTGGTCGCATTTGTTGTGTCTGCCAGTGGCATGAAGTAGTGCAGCAGCAGCAATTCGCAGAAGCGACGCGGCGGGCGTTGGGTTGGCTCTGGTTGTAGTGGACGGCCGTTTGGAAGACAATGCATGCGTGTGTGTGCGCGCTGCACTTTGAAGTCAAAATTTGCAATGCACCGACGACGATAACTGTGGTCTATAAATAGCGCGCGCGCACCACCTAACTAATTAACTAGTACTTCCTCAATCACTTAGCACTGACGCAATGCGAAGAGGCAGCGCCAACGTTAAAACTAAAAAAAAAACTTCTTTGAGGCCAACTACACGGAAATGGTGTTGAAACGCGCGCACGCAGGCACCCACTAGCCACACCGCGCTGGTGCCATAACTCAAATAGTCATTTAGCGCCCGCATACGCCCTGTCGCCCTTTATGCGTAGCCGTAGGTGCCGTGCCGCCAGAGTAGGGTGCGCCTTGAAATGTTGCCTGCTTTTTATGTGCGTGAATGCCTGGTGAATAACGGCAACAACGTCATTATCATTACAAATTCCACTTGCTCTGCCCACTTTTAACTTCATCATCCCTTTAGCGTTCATTATCGCCGCACATTGTTGTTCGCACGCAGGTGTCACTCACTGTTAAGCGTTATGTGGCCTTAAGCTACACGAGGACGGGATGACCAAAGTGGGCGGCAACCTGTTTCGCACACAAACCCGATCAGTTAAATCTGTGAATTATTGTATATCTAATGGCATAGTTATTGGCTGGTTTTACACTTATTTACAGGTGTTGGCATACAAACACGCGATTCTTTGTTTAATGTCTGTTGTTCTCGCCTGCTTTATTATAGCTATTTTTTTTTTTTGAAATTTTTTGCTGGGCTTGTCCATTTGCCACCTCCTTTGTTTGATTTGTTGCTTTACTGAGTTTTTGCTTTTTGATTATTATTTATGATTTGTTTTTTTTTTTCTGCTGTCCCTGCTTCTTCTTTTTTTCCAATTTTCATTTTATTAGTGCTATTCTATTTGTATTCTAATGAATTCTATGCTTAATTTCAGAGTGTGTCTGCTGCTTTTGGTATTTTCAATATTCATTCGCATTAATTAAGACTTTTATTTTAATAAATATGCAAAGTCATGACCTTTAAAGTGTCGAGGTAGCTGTTGTGGCTGCTGTTGCTTACGGTATTTTATTTATTTTATTTTATTTTATATTTTTTTTTTGTTCCTAAAACAGTGAAACTTTAAATAATAAAGTAATTTTTAAAAACCAAGAAAAATGTGCTCTAAGTTATGACTTCTCATTGTTACATAATATTCACCAAAGCCAAATACATTTTTAAACACCGAAAACGTCATGGGGAATTACAGCAACCAAGTTGAGGTATCGAAGGGCCTTCCAATGACAACTGGGTCTATGCACCGAAATGACTAGCATTTTAACCGACTATGGACTTTTTCCTCTGTGATCTGACATGGAGCATCTCTTCACATACCCTCTCAACTAACACCCTCTCCCATTGGTACGACAACGTCGAAGCGGCGGCGTTTTCTGAGACTACTCGTTTAAAAAAAGAAATATTGTTCACAGCCCAAGTTTTGGCATAAGTGTAGAATATGAACCATTTAGCTATGCAAAAACCAAAATTGCGGCTCGATAGAACTTCTCATGCTGATTTCAACTGTACCAAAAGTATTTGACGTAAAAATATAAAATATATTTAAAAGGTTAAATTAAAAATTTTTGATTTTTTGAAATATTAATATCTTATGAACTACATAACCGATTCAAAAACTAACGATGCTGTAATAAAGACAATTAATTTATCTTTGGTGTCCATAATTTATATGCTTTATTTTATTTTTAATCCAAAAATACTAAAAAACGAAACAAAAAATTTTTTTTTTCATAAAATAACCCTTTTTTTATCAAAATTTCATTATTAATGCAAAAGAAATGTATATTATTAAGAAAGCACAAGTTATTACCTTTAATTTGATGAACATATTTTATTGTAATCTGCTGTTGAGGTTTAAAAAATTGGTGTTGATTTAGTGATGGTGAAAGAAATTCTGCGCAAGTAGCCTACGATATTACACATTTTCCGCATCTTGTTCNGCCGACATGCTAATTTATCCGATTCCTTTTAATAGGTGCAACAAGTCTAGAGAAAATAATCTAATTGCCGTAAGTAACTTCGAAAGCATTTTAAATATATTTCCAGAAATCAAAAAGCGAATATGGATCAATAATAATAATTGTACCTAAAATCTACTGACTGTACCTAATGTACCTTTAAGTCATCAAACGTCGGAAAAAGGTACAATTGTACCTACTTTTTCATCCCTGGTTCGAACTAGGTCTATTTTCGATATATCATTTTTCAGAAGGCAAAGTGTCGCACTAATACATGGTGAAGTTTGGCAGCAGGGCCTGCAATCAGCAATTGACAAAGGCAAAAGTTACGGCAACCATACACTAAAATAACCGCAATGTCGCAGTTTCGTGAGCAACTTTTATGGTTTTTTTTTATGTTTGTGATAATTTTAATCATTTACTGCATCCTCTGATGTGATAGAGTCCGTGCTTTGAATGTTTTTTATTTGAATACTGACAAGTAAACAGTACGTATGGATGTATGTATGTATGTATGTACCATATTGGAGTTTAAAAACTGGGCTTAAATTTTTGGTACTTCGAAAATCTGACACCCTTTTTTGGTAATTTACAAACCACACATAAGTTTTTGGACAATTAAACCCTGGCATAAATATTTGCTCACCTAAAAGCTGGTCAGAAATTTTTGACCAATAAAAAATGGACATCCATTTTGTGATAATTCAAACGATGGACGCAATCTTTTGGTAACCTAAAAGTTTATAGATCTGACATAATTTTTTAGTAATTTATAAATTGCACATAATTTTTTGGCAATTTAAAAGCTGACCATAATTTTTTGCCCATTTAAAAACTGGGCATGAATTTTGAATTAAAACAAAAATGATATAATATTTTGGTATTTTCAAAACTGGATATAAATTTTTGAGCATACATTTTGCCAAGTAATTATTGCGCGTAAATTTTTCGCCATTTAAAAACTGGACATAAATTTTGGGAAACTTAGATGCTGAACATAACTGTTTGATGATACAATTTTTTTAGTCTAATAATTGGGCAAAACATTTTTGACGCTTAAAAACTGGACATAATTTTTTGGTATTTTATAAAGTGGACATACGTTTTTGGCCATTTAAAAATTGGATGCCCATTTCGCTTATTTGAAAAAATGGAAAAAAATATTTGGTCTTTTTAAACCCAAACAAATATTTATGGCGATGACAAGCTTTTGAAAGATGGATAAATAAAAATTTACAGTAAAAACTAAGGAATGTTAAAATTCTATAACAAGCTTCAAAAGGCTTCTCTGGTGGAATACATTTTGGTCAGAAGCCATGTAAATTATTTTATTTACATGCGCAATTTTTTATGCTCAATTTCAGACAAAAAAATTTTATGTCCTATTTTTATGCGGCCATAAATTTATGTCGAGTTTTAAAATGACCAACAATTTATGTGCAGTTCTTAAATTTCCAAAAACTCTTGGCCAGTTCTTTAACTGTACAAAGAATTTATGTCCAACTTTTGAGTTAACAAACATTTAGATTCAGCTTTTAATTTAATTTGTTAGCCGTTGGGCTGTCAATAAAAATGGACTCATAAAAAAACTACTTACATTGCCATAACTCCTCATTGTGGAAGGACTTAAACTGAATAGTCGATTTATGTGATGCGTGGGTGAGCAGCCTGAACTGGTGGTCGACGGCGAAATAGATGAGGCGAGCTCGGCGAAAATCGGAGAATGTTCTGCGATACAGAAGAAAACATATTTTCATTAATATATATATAATTTGCAAATTATTTCGTTAAAGTCACACCAAACTCACCACTCATGTCAATCGAGGGGGACAATTCCCTGGTGAAGCCAAACAAATCACTGCCACAACTGCCAATGCTGCTGCTACTATTTCCATTGTTGTTGGTGGTGTTGCCGTTACGCATATCTGCCGAATTCAAGGTAATGCTCGGCTTACGCAAATTCAAAAATTTATGCGCACCGCTGGTGGGTGTGGCTGTAGCTGTCTGTATCGACAAACCGCTGCTGCTGCTATAGTTGCTACCATTGTAGAGCAACGACGATGCCGAGGATAACTGTGAGGATGGCGAGGAGCTGCTACAAACCACATTCGGCAGCTTATGTGACTCCAGTGGTGAAGCGGATTTCGGAAATGAGCTGGACGCATGAAGCGACTGTGTCGGCGTAGCCGTATGGCGCTTTAGCAGTATCGGCGCAGGCGGCAGCTGTGATGGTGAATGTTTATAATAAGAAGAAGAAGCAGCGGCACCACCCACGCCACCATTGCAAGCATTTTGTAAGGCATACGAGTCACCCTGTTGCTTGGGTATTTGCAGACGCAAAGTCTGGCGAGCAGCTAGTCTACGTGCAGGCGCAAATTTGTGCGCAGACGGCGTTGATGGTGAAGTGTTGTTCGTGTTGTTTGTGTGGGCAGAGTTGTTTGTGTGGTTAGAGTTGGCGTTTGTGGTGGCATTGGTTGCAGTGTGGTGATATGTTGGATTTGTTTTGCTGAAAATGGTGGTGGATTGGTCGTGTGGTATGTAGCTTGAGTTGCTGTTGTTGTTATGATAATGCGGAGCGTAGTGCTGGTAGTTGTTGTTTTGTTGGTGATTGTTGTGGTGGTGAGCAGACGACGCCGTTGCTGCCGTCGGCGCTGATGGAGTGACCAGATGTGGCGTATGCATCTTCGTAGTTTAAGCGCTCCGAGAATCGAAAACCGTTGCGGACGCTCTCTGCAAGAGAAGGCTGAGAGATGTTGAGCGAGGGGAGCGCGTAGGTTTTGGGAGCGTCGACTTGATTTTATGAATGAATTTTCACTTCTTTTTCTTTCACGCTTCTACGCGCGCAGATATTAATAGTTTCTGCTTTTATTTTTAGACAAGTTTTTTCTACCGCTGAGAGCAAAAAAATATTCTCTGTAATTATATTATTATATTATTTTATTTAACTTGCTTTAACGACTTTTTTCACGTTTTCGCATCGCCTTGTGCAATTCAACGCGCGCCCGTTCCGTCACGTTCGCGGCACTAACAATTTCGATAGTCGCTCATTGTTAAATTAATTAAATTTTTTCGTTTCATTGGCAGCGCTAAGCTCTAAGCCCGTATTTGGATTTATAACATAAATTAGCACTTACAGATTTCGCACTTATCTGTTATTTTTTTCCTTTTGTTTTATTGTTTTTTTTGCGCTTTGGTTTTTACAACATTTTACATTGGTGCGAAATTCCTTTTTAATTTGGCTTTTGTCTTTGCCAAGTGTCGCGCGTCGCGTCGCGTCGCGCCGCCGTTCACCACCTCATGTGACCCACTTCGAAGTCACGCGCAGAAAGGCAGCGCACAAGGGAGTATGTGAATTGAGTGAGCGAGCGGTGGTGGCGTAGCACGAAATGGCACACTTGGCACCTTGTAAAAGTGCGATTCTGCCGGCCGCCAATATGGTCTGACGCGGTACGCCGCAACGCATCCAATGTACATAGGCAGACAGACGACAATCAGCAGTGCAACAAGCGATCCGCTATCGGACAGTTGCCATAAATAAAAGTGTGGGCAAAAGGCCACCGACTGCAATGCAAGCACGCAAATATTCGCTTAAACAGATTTGCAAAATTTTTATTGTTTCACTGGCGCTTTGAATGCCGCCACAATACAGGAAAATTGCATTATTCATAAAGCGCACAGCGAATGCACAGATGCAAGAGACACAATCGACGTTGGTTGATTGGGCGTGGTGAAGGCACTGGCGGCGCGCGTACACCGGCCGACTGATGAACTTGATTGTTTCTCGGAATATGCGCCACGCACGGTTGTCGCCGCAAATTCGGCCCCCTCATTCGGTCAGCCCCGTCATCCACTGCGCAGGCGTGGGAGTTGCGCCATTAATTGTGCTCATTTAAAGGCACGAACAACTTGAAAATATAGCCTGTTTTACTTCTTTTATTTTTCACTTTTTTTTATTTATTCAAATTGGCTTTATTCGCATTTCATTTGAGCTGCCTCGAATTTTTTGCGTTCAAAGTGATTTCTCGCACGCTTTGTTTGCATACGCTTTACTGCTGTTTGTTTAAGTGGATTTTTATCTGTAAATAAAAGAATAAAAGAAACAAAAAGAAAAAAATTAGTTTGAATTCAACTCAGTTCGTTTACTGCAATGACTACACAAAACAAAAGACTCGCATGCGTTTGATGTAGCACATTTGCCAGCGAAGTTAAGTATCCCATATTGTCTAGTGGTTAGGATATCCGGCTCTCACCCGGAAGGCCCGGGTTCGATTCCCGGTATGGGAAAGCTTTTTTTATTTTTTTTTACTTATTTCTATTTTTTTAATGAATATTTTTTTAAACTTCATTCAAATAAAATGGTAAGCTATGCATCTTAAACGAGAAAGTGTAATAAAAAAATAATAATAATGAAGTTAAACAAAATTTTTGAACAACAAAGGAAAACCTAAAGATTTTTAAAGGATTAAAAAAGTAACGATCATTTGAAATAGTTTTATAATAGTTAAAGATATCAAAGAACTTCATAATAAAGTTTTCACAATGTTTTTCTAAAATTCACAAATTTTTATCAAAATTTCGCCCTCTTTATGCCAAATCTTTAGAACATTTTTGGGTATGCAGTTTTGTAGCCCGTACATTTTTAGTCTAATGACGGTCTTTCGCATTTTATTTAACAAGAAATTCATATTTACATGGAAAAAAGTGCAAAAATCCACAAACATAAAAATTATTAAAAATCAACGCGATTTTTTTTTTCAGCCTTAAACTTGCACTTTATTAGACTAAAATTTTATGAGCTATAAAACTGCATACCCAAAAACGTTCTAAAACTTCAGATTAAAAAGTTCAAAACGTTGATGAAATTTTTTTGATTTTTTTCCACAAAATTTTGTATGAAACTCCGAATTACAGTGAAAGCACCCACAACCGGACACTCACGATTTCACAATTTTTGTACGCTTATGAGAGTTGAAGCACGAAACTTAAAGTAAAATTTATAAGAACACTTCTTCGTACAAATATGGGCCTTTTTTCTCCGTTTGGGCCTTTGGGCCTTTCTTTGTTTGTTTTGAACCTTTTTGAAGCAACTATGCATCACGCCNCCACCCACAACCGGACACTCACGATTTCACAATTTTTGTACGCTTATGAGAGTTGAAGCACGAAACTTAAAGTAAAATTTATAAGCACACTTCTTCGTACAAATATGGGCCTTTTTTCTCCGTTTGGGCCTTTGGGCCTTTCTTTGTTTGTTTTGAACCTTTTTGAAGCAACTATGCATCACGCCAAAGTATCAGTATCTTTTATTTCTAAACTATATTTGATGGAAATGCCTTATTTGCGCAACTAACATCCAATTCGGCTTTTAAACATGGTCGCGTATATTGGATATTTCCATCAATTATAGTTTAGAAATAAAGGGGCTGATGCCAAGGTCATCTCAAGGTCAAATTCAGAAGAACTGTATTGAATTTTCAACGAATTTTTCCCTACTTGACCTTCAAATGACATCGAACCTGGCGCGATGGAGACTAACACAACTCGGATTCGTATTCAGGGCGTCGAATGTTCAATTTGCAGAAATTAANTTATTGGATATTTCCATCAATTATAGTTTAGAAATAAAAGGGACTGATGCTTTGACTTGATGCGTTTCTGAACAAACGGAATATGCACAATTATTTTCATACAAACTTTTTTTTATTATTTTTTTTTATGAAAATATAATTCATTCTTTAATATAAACCATGTAAGTCAAAGTTTTATACTTTATATAAAGTTTATAAAATTTAAAAACAAGTTTTATCAAAATTTCAAAATTTTCATTCATAATTTCTACAGATTTTTCGAGTATGCAGTTTTGCAGCTCGTTGAGTTTTAGACAATGTGCAAGTTTCAAGTCGCTAAAGATTACCGTTGATTTTTTAGTATTTTTTTCGTGGAGTGTGTTGCGCGTTTTCTTCTATATAACGCATAATCAAAATTTATTTTTATAGGTTTTTGTTGTCGCTGAATCCGAATATGGGGGTCCCTTGATTCTTCAAAGTTATCTAGAGGGCATGCCAAGGTCATCTCAAGGTCAAATTCAGAAGAACTGTATTGAATTTTCAACGAATTTTTCCCTACTTGACCTTCAAATGACCTCGAACCTGGCGCGATGGAGACTAACGCAACTCGGATTCGTATTCAGGGCGTCGAATGTTCAATTTGCAGAAATTAATGAAAAAAATTTTCATGAAAATAATTATGAATAATATGTTAGAACATGGTGTACACTAACATTTGACACTGCCTGTATATGCACAAATGCAGACAAATATGTAGAGAAAATTTATTTTTTTACACGAATTGAAAATATTGCAATTTTTCTTATCGTTTAATATTATAAAAAAAAAACATATATATATGTATTTTTGATGGATGGAAAAAATGGTACATTTTATTTTATTTTGGGCCTTTTTACTTGGATATTGTGGTACACAAAATTTTGATGAAGTGGCAATCGTGATAACACCTATAACAGCCCTTTCTTCTAGGTCTAGTCTATGTTAAAACCATCTCTAGAAACTAAATTTTGCTACCAATTTCAATGATTATTTTCCAATGATAAATACTGCCTCTACGAACATTGAAGCGAATATACATTTTCTTTATTAAATTAACTGCCAATCTCATAAATAGCCATACATATTCATCAAATCACAATAGAATGTTTTTTACTGTAATCCGCATTCATATTGGCGCTGACCTTTAGCAATTAAATCCAAGTAATTGAAGCTCAACTTGACCTATACAGTACACGTCCTTTTTCAGCCATTTAACTGAGAATTGCCGGCGAACANACAAATCACAATAGAATGTTTTTTTACTGTAATCCGCATTCATATTGGCGCTGACCTTTAGCAATTAAATCCAAGTAATTGAAGCTCAACTTGACCTACAGTACAGTACACGTCCTTTTTCAGCCATTTAACTGAGAATTGCCGGCGAACAAACACAACACGATTCAGAACAAAAAAAAAACACCACTAAAACAGAATGAAGGCAACAACTCAGCATTGCATTTGTGTTTAACATTCCAAATATTTATTTTTTTCACACATTTTTTCTTTATGATTAATGAATAAAATTACAACGTTAAATGCAAAAAATATTACGGCCGCAATTTCAAGTCATGCTTGCTTTCAACAAATCTCATAGCAACTTCTACTTGCATGTATGTATGTATGTATGTAGCTTGGGCGACTCCGGTTGCGTTGACTAGTGACGACTAGCTGTTTGCAAAGCTCGGCAAATATCTTTGAACGCAGATTAGTTAAATCATGCGGAGTTACTTTAATTAGTTAGTTACTGAAGTTTCATTGCTGCGATCAAGCGCACTCAGAGGTGCGTACACAATTGCAATTTCGCAACTGGTATGAGGCGACATTAAAGGCTTAAATGTGCATAAACTCACACATACAGTACAGTGTGCGATTATTCGATTACTCGAGCAAGTTGGTTAATCAATTATTCGGTTAATCAATTACTCGAGTAATCAAGATTTTGATTACTCAAAACGATGATTAATCGAGTTACTTGAAATATGATTACTCAAAAAAAAATAATTTTGCTCGTAATAGAGTTTGCTTTGGAAAATGCTTATTTTCTTTTTTACATTCTGTGTATGAAAAAATTTTTTTTTTAATTTTTGAAAACAGAAACTTTGTTTTCAAAGAATCAAGGAACTTTAACTAATTTATACATATGTAAAGAGTTGAAATGTTGATTACTCATTTTACTCGAAATGTTGATTAATCATAAAGCATTTTACTCATATATTTTTGTTTTTGGTTAATCAAAAATCTTGATTACTCGAGTAACTGAACTTTTGAGTAATCATAATTTCCAATTAATCGAATAATTGAGTTATTTACTTTATGATTAATTAAAATTTTGAGTAATCAATTAATCGCACAGCCCTACTTTCTAATTATTCGTATTTCCTAGAAAGATTTTGATTTTGAAAAGATTTTAATTTTTGAAAATTTTTGTGTCACTGATTTTCTTCCATACGAACCGTCCAACACCGTAATAAAAAAAATATTGCCAAAAATCAACGGTATTTTGTAGACACTGCAAACTTGCACTTCATTATACCAAAACTTTCTAAGAAATTTTATTAAAAAGTTTACACTTTACGAAAGTTTGTTAATATTTCGCGCAAAGTTTGAAGCTTGGATTTACAATTTTTTTTGTTAAAAATAAACTATATTTTAAGGAAAAATAATTGAAATTATTTTGAAAAGAAAAAACTCTCAAAAGTGATCAATATAGAGTGACCCTATCATTATGACCGGCACTGTATGTGTCAACACACATATACATATATTTGTATGCCCACTTGTAAAGTAGGTATTTTGTAGAGCTTTTTTCGAATCCGTGAATTACCGGCAGGCATTCGACATCTAAACAAGCCCCACATGCGTATTTCTTATTTATTTGTTTATAAATATTTAAATTTTTCCAACTTATTTATTTAATTTTTTTTTTTCTCGAAACTTTTGCTAAGTTCATACAATTTGTTAAATTTGCATAATTGCGCATATTTTCATTAAACTTATACACATGTGCATATGTATGTATGTATGTATGTATGTATATGGATAAGTGATTTAGTACAGTGCAGCAAAATGTGTAATGTACTCGAACTTTTATGGTGAAGCGCTTTAAATATGTCAAGGCAAGACATGTGTTCGTTTTCGTTGCTTTATTTTAATTGTTTATGTATTTTGTTATTTTCTTACTATTTTTTTTTTTTTTGTTTTTTGTTATTTTAAAGCTGTTGTGCACTTGGCGTACATACTCGCGTAATTTGAGAAATTTATTGAGCTCTTTAATTCTTTATTGCGGCAACCTTTCGCATTGACACTCATTAATTTGGATTTCATTGGACTTTGCACTTGGCGTTGGTTTGTGACATACAATCGATGCAAAAGAAAAAAAAACTAAAAAAAAACAAAGCGCTGAGTATTCTATTGTGTCAAATTTTTTTCACATTTGTCAGCACCAAAAACAAAGAAGTTGTAGATGCCAAAAGTTTTAGTGGAGAAATTAATGAGCCAAATCTTCTTAATGACAATCCGCTTTAACCGCATGACGAACGCTACCGTTGGGATTGTTAAAAAAAAAATTTACATTTCGCATTTGTCACGTTCTCGCAAAGCAGTGACATTTTGCTTTGATAATTTTTGACAGCGCGCCGGAGCAAAAAAAAGCTGACAAAGCAAGCATTACGGTGAAATCGAAAAAAAAAATTGTACATACATATACACCCAGTACATAAATGTCTTCGTTAGGACAGAACTGACTGTGCGATAACCATACCCAGCGTAGGTTTTACCAGGAATATTTTTTTACCATGTCTAAAAAAATTTGCTGGTTTTACTTTTTTTTCAAGAAAGGGAGATTTTTAGAACTATAGAGGAATTTCAAACTTCTCCCAAGAAAATTATGCAGCCTACTGCCTTAATGGTATTCGAGATAATTATTAATTTTTTTTCAAATTTCACTCGATAGATGCCGCTGTAGGTAAAATCTTTCTAAAACCCGTTTTTACTCTCCGATCTGTTTAATATTTGGGGTGTCTGTTATCTCCTTGAAAATAAATATTTGACCAAAATTTTAATCCATAGATGGGCAGCATAGAAGGATGCTTATCCTTGTTGACGTTTCCGCAATTAACAGGTCTATTCGGGGTTTCGGTCGTTCATCGTCTCAGGTGGTTCTATTTTATCGATCTACTATCGTCTCGAGCCAGGCAGCCCCTGTACATGATAAGTGCTATCCTGTTTCACTTGAGCACTACTTTTACTAACGGACGTTGGGCCAACCGCCGCTGCTGCCGAAGGATTTTACTTTTTATTGCTTTCATCAGCATCTGATCTTTTCATCTTGTGCTTCCTGGACTGCTTGATGGCGCATATATTCTCGTGCATCCTTACGAAGTCTCCCTGTTACTTCATGATTGCTGAGGTTAGTAGACGCCAATTGCTTAGCGCTATGCCGAAGTTCTCTAGCACAAGTAATCATGCTGGTTATGTGTCCATTCACAGTAATCTTAACAGACCCTGTTCACGGTGGAGAGCTTACTACTGCAGGGCCCAGGTTATCAATGTTCTAGCCTTTGGACTTTCCGCACCTGTTACAACTATTTTCTGCCTAGGATAACTTGATGGTGCCATTGCGTGAGAAGCAGATCATTCTTTCTTCGGCGTTTGTTAAGGATCACTTATCGTTTTGTATCCATATTCGGTCCCAGGCGTAAAAAGGGGGTGGTTCGCCCGGGCAAAGATACGCTATAGTCAGGTAAAGCTTAGTAGTTCTGCAGGTCTCCGGGTATGCGAGGCACTCCATTAGCTACTGAATGTTATGATAAGCCCCCCCCTCTGGCTAATACTCAGTACAAGTCATATGCCATAATCCAGTTTGCACAGAGATTTTCAGTGAAATCAACATGTAAGAAAACTCTTATCAAAAACAGAAAATTCCCTTCAAAATGCTCAACCTACAAAAGAATATCAATTTCGAGAACATTCAATAAAAAATCTGAGAAAAATCTCTCAATTTCATCAATTTTTTATGCTGAATTTCCACTAGGCATTAAATGACAAAAAACTTAATGAAAATGTGGGGCATTAAAAAATACCCGGGCCTTTACGTTCATAAAAATTATGTTCATTATGTCTGTTTCTCACATGACATTTTATTAATGGCATACATTTTTTGTCTATTTAAATGCCTAGTGGAAATTCGGCATTAGTCGTGTGTTGGGTACAAATTTTTATCGAACAGGAGCGAACAGCTCATGCACAATTATTCACGATTCGGTTTGTTTTCTAATTTTATCGCTATTGTTTTCGCAATTTCTCTCAAATCTCACGTTTTCGCTTTTCTTCGAATGTCCAATTTAATATCGTTAAGTATGCTTGAAATATTATTTAGTCGAAAATGTGTTTGCTGCTATTTTTTCGAAAGCCCCATTAACATTTTCAGTTTAGCATAGAGTTTTTACACTTTTATCACACCAGCTAGTTCTCGTAAATAAAAACAAAACCAAAAAAAACAGCTGCGCGTGTGACAACTACTAGTGACTAATGACAGTTGTAGTGCGTGACCGCGCGTCACTTGATTAATAATTGTCACTGACAGTGTGCGGCGTTTCGATAGCAGCAAGACATGCCCGCAAGCGTTTGCAATATATTTTTCGTTTGTAGAGATGTTTGTTTGTATTGGCAGCGCCCGCAAATAAACACATTTTTCATGCCAATCTGGGTCACATTTTATTTTTGAAAAAAAATTAATTATGTATCTGTATTTGCGATAATATTTTAGGTGAAAAATCCGCACGTGACTTCAAGAAGTGGGGAGTGTTAAAAATTTATGATTTAATGTAGTAGTAGTTGTTGAATGTTATTCGTGCTTAAATGTTTTCTAAGACCTCTTCCGAATAAGGAGGAACATTGGCGTTATGACAATTAATTTCGGAAATCAATTTGACATTTATTTGCGGTATTTTTTAACGCTCCATATTAGTAAGGAAAAATTGGTGTTCTGTATAAAACTTTTTCAAAGCTTATGCGCTGCACTAGATGCCCGGTGGCAAGACATCTCTGACTTCAGCTTCTTCGAAAGCGATTTTTGGATTTTGGCTGGTCCTACCAGCCCCCAATCACGCTTTGCCACGTAATTTTTTGAATTTTTTACTAAAATTAGAGCTTTTCAGAATGACTCGATAAATACCGATAGTAAAATCGATAAATATCGATAACAAAATCGATAAACATCGATTACAAAGCCGATAAATATCGAAAAAAATCGATAACAAAATGTATAAATATCAATAACAAAATCGATAAACATGGATAACAAAATCGATGACAAAATCGATAAATATCGATGAAAAATCGATAAAAATAACGATAACCAACTCGATAAAAATATCGCTAACGTAATACTTAAAAATATCGATTACAAAATCGATAACAAATCGATAAAAATATCGATAACAATATCGATAACGATACAAATATAGATAACAAAATCGATTAAAATATCCATAACACAATCAATAAATATCGATAACAAAATCAATAAATATCGATAACAAAATCGATAAAAATCGATAACTGAATCGATAAAAAATATCGCTAACAAAACAGTTAAAAATATCGATTACAAAATCGATAAAAATATCGATAACGAAATGGATAAAAATATCGATCATAAATATCGACAACAAAATCGATGAATGTCGTTATCAAAATCGATGGCTTTCGATAACAAAATCGATAAACACCGATAACTGAATCGATAAAAAACATCGCTAACAAAATAGTTAAAAATATCGATTACATAATCGATAAAAATATCGATAACAAAATGGATAAAAATTTCGATTATTATAGCAATAAGTTCCAAAAATTTCGATAGCAAGATTGATAACAATATCGATAAAAATGTCGTTAAAAAATCGATAAAAATATCGATAACAAAACCGATAAAAATATTGATAATTTTTTCAATAAGTCCCGAGGATCCCGAAAATCTCTAAAATCCCAAAATAGTTCGCAGATTGAGTCTCTGTTTCTCTCTCTATATCCTTTCCTCTTTAATTACCTTTATTTTAATCTTTCTTCCCCTATCTTCATCTGTACTTTTATCGGTATCCTCATTCTCCTCTTTGTCTTTACTTTTATGTTTATCATTTTCTTCATCTACATATTCCCCTTCACCTTTGCCGATATATATATGTAAGTAAAGTGTTTAAATTTACCTTGGTCTTCATTTTTGCCTTTATCTTTACACATCTATGTTTTTGTTTTTATTTTTAACTTTGCCTTTATACTTTTCTTTATCTACGTACGTATGTAGTCACCTTTACTTTCATTCTTGTATTGGTCTTTTTCTAAATGTTATTCTTCAACCTTTTATAAGCAAATTTTTCTTAAATTAATACCATATGCATACACACGCCCCAACCACTTCCGTTGCACCAATCCCGTTGGACCATTTCCGTTGCATCATTTCCGTTGCACCATTTCCGTGTACAATTTCCGTTGAATTTGCCAATTTACTCCCAACCAACCAACCGCCGCTAAAAAAGCTTCACTTAAAAAATAATTAATTCACAAAATGTCATAGATATTGTCATAAAGTTATAAATTTTAAAACGGTTCAAATTGTTTTGTGTTTGGTGTGTAATAAATGCGGCAGTGTTACTTTTTTACGAAAAAGCATTACCTACGTTCTACGTGAACATTTGGGCCCNTCACCTTTACTTTCATTCTTGTATTGGTCTTTTTCTAAATGTTATTCTTCAACCTTTTATAAGCAAATTTTTCTTAAATTAATACCATATGCATACACACGCCCCAACCACTTCCGTTGCACCATTCCCGTTGGACCATTTCCGTTGCATCATTTCCGTTGCACCATTTCCGTGTACAATTTCCGTTGAATTTGCCAATTTACTCCCAACCAACCAACCGCCGCTAAAAAAGCTTCACTTAAAAAATAATTAATTCACAAAATGTCATAGATATTGTCATAAAGTTATAAATTTTAAAACGGTTCAAATTGTTTTGTGTTTGGTGTGTAATAAATGCGGCAGTGTTACTTTTTTACGAAAAAGCATTACCTACGTTCTACGTGAACATTTGGGCCCACTCTGCCTACATTAAGCTTTCGATTAGTAAAATTTTGAAAATGCCCTATTATTCACTAGCAAATCAAACGCAATATAAAAATCGTTACTGCGAATTTTCCGCAGAATTTCAGTCGATTTTAAGTTGAGCATCAGCAACAGAGCATCAAGAAAGCAACAATGCGGCAACATTGCGATAACTGGCAATTATTAAGTATGTACGTGTGTAACTCGGACACACTCAATATGACTACTTATGACATCTTGTCAATGCCCCCATTATCATAAGATATGCTTGAAAAAATTTTTAAAACTATATTTTGGTCGCTTAGACTTGAACCTAGAAAAAAATTCTAGCAAAGTATTTAGAAGAAGCATTTCCAATAAGTTAAAAAAAATCTTATCTCAACTAGCTAGCAGCTAACAATTTCGCAATTAATTTCCACATCTAGTGAAATTAACTTTTCGTTCAATTGTTTGCTAGCATACCAGACACACCGATGGTAAAAATAAAAAATAAATATAATAAAAAAAAAACGTGAATCATCTTGCGACATCGTGCGCTCGCTTATGTGTGTCATTTTGCCACCCGGCGACAAGTGTCAGGATGGCCGAGTGGTCTAAGGCGCTGCGTTCAGGTCGCAGTCTACTCTGTAGGCGTGGGTTCGAATCCCACTTCTGACAAATGCTATTTTTACGATTGTTTTTTTTTTTTTATTAGATAATATATTTTTTTTAATTCCAGCAACAATTTATGTATACAAATAATTATATTGTAGTTTAATAAAGACATTTTTATATTAGAAAAAAAAAGACAAAACTGTGGAGAGTATGAATTGAAATTATTTACCTGTTTCTTTTAAACTTTATTGCCTCTAATACATTTTTATTAAATTAAGTTGTTGTTAATTAATTTTTATTTCAGTTTGCTGCCGTGGCCTTGCCGTTGGTTCAATTAGACATTTGTTTTTTTTTATTAACTTAGTGAATGGTATTACAATGAAAACGGATTAAATTGTCTAATTAAAGTCTTAAACTATAAAAACATACTTGTTTACAAATAAACAGAGTTCTGTTTTTAAAGACGTCATTGAATTTAAAGAAAATTCCAAAAGCGTAAACAATTGGATATCGCCAGCATATAATAGGTCAAATAAAGCGTCGCCACTTCAGTAAAAAAAAAAATTTTAACGCAGACATTAGACTAGATCACTCCCCATACAAAAAAAAAAAGCGGTACTGCTTTACCATTGAAATTATAAAATCTATCATATTTTAAGACTTACACCTAAATATTTTGCAAGAATATTAAGATTTACGTAAGCTGTACTGATTTGAAGATGCCTGCGAAAATTTAGTTTTTTATGAATAAAAATTGTTTTTGAAAGTACTTTTTGATAAAAAGCACCTCAGATGACAAAACAGCTTAAGCTTCAAAAATTTGCATAAAAACATAAAAAAAAAATTTCAACAGAATCGTAATAATGGGATTTTGGATGCTGTTCTTTTTAACATTTTTCAAAGATTGGTATAAGAAAAACTTGAATAACTGAACTTAAACTCTTCCGATTTAGACTTCTGAGGCATTATTGGAAAGGTATTTTCTCACCCTTTTTATTTCTTTGCAAATAACCTCTCTCAAAGTATGAAAAAGAAAGGTAGGATGAATAAGCGAAATTGAATTAAGATGTGTTGGTATTTGAAAAAAAAAATGGGACGTGAATGAGTTTTTTTTTTTTGCACAGAG